>NC_091945.1:11909078-12096578 GCF_041260155.1 Ptychodera flava | reverse complement strand
GACAGAATAATTGACTCGCCCTCGTCCCTCTTCGCCATTACTAACAAAATCAAGTTGATCTATGTTGGAGCTGCCCTTTCCGTGAAAGCTACGAGCGTGTCAAACATAATATATAGTTACAATTATTTGTCTTTACCATGCTTACAGGCTCAAGGAACCTTGTGATGATTGCATTGCGCCATTTGGATTTCGAAATTCGCTGCCACTCCACAACGACAGTTCCAGGTTTACGGTGAGTGTTCTAAAAATCTCAGAGCTACACGATGCTTCCCCATTTCATCACAGATTGTTAATTACAATTGTTGAACCCTCCAAATACTTGACTTTTTTCAAGTCATCAATTTGCGTTTAACTTATTAAAAAATTCTTAAATGTCTAAAAATAAAGATCAGATGGGAACGTTGCTAACCTTGTGGGCGAGAAAATAGTTACGTGTCAATGGTTATTTGCTATCTGTGTAATGTGTGACGACAAGCACTCGCATGTCTCAGATCTGTTCATGCGATTAGAATACAGCTTACAGATGGCTTCTTAGAGTGTTTGCAACGAAGGCGTCATTTTTATATTTCTGTCACTTTGGATGAAGTAACTATCTTTTGACAGTTTTCTGTTCATTAATTCCATTTCCATTACGTGACGTTGCATTGCCTACCCTTGAGCTCCAAAATGGTTGAAATAACCAGTATTCTTCTTGTCAACACAATAATATGCCTGGCCGCGTAGTTTTCTTGTCAAAATAAAGTCATATTCGGGCTTGATCAAAACAAATAAGAATGGGCCTGATATCTACAGACATTATACAAAACCGGAAACTTGGCATTAGCTTTTCCGGGTAGGTAAAATCATTGGTGTTGATACACTGATAAAGAAATTACGCAGTGCCGCATGAGCGAATTACAAATCCTTATCATTAATAATGCTTGACATTGACCTGTACTTGACACTGAATCTCATAGGTTTCTCTGCCAGGTACATTTTGCAAAAGTGAACTTATAATGTCGCATTGCAATTACCAGATGTCAAAACACCGAAGTGTATGTTGGTTAAAAAGTGAAATATACTCGAGTGTAACTTAAGCTCTCGTCTCGCTCCCCATGCTCCCGCTCATATTTTTTCTATTACAAATCTTCAGGCCAAGATTCACCAGCAGAGAACGTCGGGAAATTTGGACCATCCTGAAGGCGGCATGGACGCTTTGATGCAAGCCACTGTATGTAAGGTAAGAAGAATATACTCATGTCATGTGACGGGAAAGACGAAATAAATAAAATGCATTACTTGCTGCCACGTGCTGGCGCATGTTCAACCATCGTGCGATTGATCATGATACGACAGATGAAACGTGGAGATTTGTTTCTGACGTTAATTATTAATTATCATTCTCATACACACGTATTAAAGTAAACACATTATTTGGTAATATATCGACGTAAAAAATGCAAAACATTTTACAGAACAAAGAAACGCATTTCGGATTCTGACAAACTCACATGTTTACAAGAAGAAGGATCAAAGTTATTACCGAAAACATGCAAAAGTTAATACAGAAAATAATCATTATTACCGAAAATAAGCATTTTCTGCATATTGTACAATCACAATTTAATATTTTGCAATGATAGGACAAGATTGGTTGGCGTGATGGAGCCAGACACTTAATCATCTACACCACGGATGCTAATTTCCATTATGCCGGGGACGGGAAGGTAAAATATTTTTAATTTCTGAGAAGTTGTACTTTTGTATAGTTAATTGTATACTTGGTAAATTCCTGACAGCAGCTTTTAACGCGTCACTGAGACAACCAGTAATTTACATTTTACAATTTACATAAATTTGTCCTTCGTTCTAAACCCCCATGCGTTATGCAAGTTCTCAATGAATTGTCTTCCTTATATGGAGACATTTATCGATTATGTTGGTCCGCTTCACTTGATATAGACAAACTTGTCGAAAATATACACGACAAGTTAGTAGTACATGTACTCAGGGGAAATGCAGCATTGCTTACAATGTAGTTGAGGAATGAAATACTCTTTATTTTAACCAATTACTGATGATATAACTTAAAGTGATTACAACTTATTATGACACGTGTTAGCCAAGAAAAGGGTACTTTGGATGTACTTTATGCACGATTCGTCCCTGTAGCTCGAGCGTGCAGTACAGCAGGCAAACACTTGATTGACTGTCAGCAGAATCAAAAATGTCACCAAACGAAAATTCAAGGTGCAAGGTCATGTTTGGATGATGACGAAACTTAACAGGCTAACTTGTCATTGTGCGCGGGGAAAAGGATAATGAAAAGACGGTGTTTTTTCACTTTCTGTTTCTTTTGCCTTCGCTTAATCCACAACTGTAAGGCGATAGCCACTTTCTGGTTTATTATTGTACCTGAACAGTGACACGTATACGATGTGACTCAACGTCTTTAAATTGATATACATTAGCTTGCAGGTATCGTGAGACCAAACGATGGCGAATGTTACCTTGATTCGGAGACTGGTGAATACACGAAATCAGCTTTCTTGGTAAGCGACCTAACGACAAGTTTAAAGATTTAACTTATTTGTGGGATTTGCGGCTAAAGTATTTGCCGTTTGCATATATTAAAACCGGTTGGAATGTTGAGTCTCATTATATAACAGTGCCAGTGTAAGCGCTGTAATTGTCGTAGTATATTCATTAGTTATTTCACACGATTTTGTGAAATTACATTCAATGTTATCTTGTGTACTGCTCATTCATATTACGTACTAGTACATGGTAGAATGGAAATAGGGACATTTTTTGTGTTCCCAATTCATCCGCATAATTTCTATTTTAATGTGAAAACAATGTTTACTTACATGATCAAGACAAGTATACAATCCCCAAAAGATTTTTTCATCCATAAAGTATACTTTGGGACAGCTACAGGTGTTAAATAATGTACCTATGTCTAAAACACCGCACGTTAAATTTCACATTCCCGGGGGTGGTGGGACAGAAATAACCAATTTCGCAACCAAAATATTTACCAAATGTTAAAGTACTAATATTATGTTTCATTGCTTACTTTTTTCCGCTCTCTACTCGATGATAGCCACATGCACCATAAAAGTATTGTAGACAAACGACAAAATTCTGAAACGAATGAGAATACGAAGTTGACCAGCGCTTTTAGTTGTGCAACAGCGTTTATTCACCATTCTTGCCCTGGGTCACTGTTTAAAAGAAATCATAGAAAGTTTTACCTTCTTAAATGATATAAAAAATGTCACGAAAATCATCAGCAGACAGACAAAAATCAGTTTTCCCTTTCTCCCTGACAGGATTATCCATCGATCAGCCAACTCAACAAGAAAATGGTAGAACATAATGTTATTCCAGTTTTTGCTGTCACTCAAACCGAAGTTCATATTTACAAGGTATGCTATGTTTACGAACTCATATACATAACCATCCGTGTAGCTCGCCGTGTCTCCCCCATCTACAAAACACTTTGGTCAACTCTTCTTTAGTAGTTGAGTTAAGAACATAAACAGACTACTGTTTTGCTGTTAAATGTAGACAGTGCACATGTTTGGTTCGTGGCATGTTAAGTTCGTCTCCCCAAACGGATCTATGAGTTGCTCCCTAGCAAGTCTGTTTCGGCTTCAGGTAGCAGATTGTTCAGTGGCCGCTCATAAGGTCAAAAGGAAACAAACTAAACGAATACGTACACTAAACATACTTATTTTACACTTCTCATCCATTTTTCTTTCTCTCACATTCTCTCACATGCGCAAAAAAAATCAGTACAGTTCTGGGTGGCATAGACCGCCATCATCTTCGTTTACGTTGATTTCAAGACTGAGCTAATTAATTATCACTGTCAATTTTCATTGGACAAGAAACAGGATCATACGGTGTACTAAATATGTTGGTGCGACCGTAGATATTAGCAGCGAGGCGATCTCGCGTACACTGTCTATGGTGTCACCAAGTTCTTTGAAAAAACCCATGCATGGAGTTTCAACGAATCTCTATTGTCAGTTTCTCTCATCAATTGCGCTTTACTTTATTAGGAATTAACCAGTCATATCGCAGGCTCAACAGCTGGGATTTTAGCCACCGACTCGTCGAACATAGTGGAGCTTGTCAAAGAAAACTACAAGGTAAGTAAAAAGAGTTAATTCCGATATCGTTGTTACAACGTTTTCGAGAAAGTGTTTGATACTGTTGCATCATGGGTAAACTACGAGCTGCGCCCTTTATCTGATGCGATATTGTATTAGTAATGATTCATATGAAGTGTAATGAAGTGTAAAATTGAGTACTTTTGAGAATGTGAATCCGATGAGTCACTGTCAATATAGAATATTTATTTGCCTCGATCGTACACTACATGTCTTTAAAGCCAAATTTCTACGTGTTTCAAGTGACGACTCAAACAATTATTGCTTGGTTGCTTGGTGATTGATCAATTGATTGATTGATTGATCGACAGAAAATCACTTCGAGGGTGACCCTGGTGGACGATGCCCCGCGGGGCATCAAACTGAGTTACGACTCTACATGCAAGAAAAACGTCACCAATTTCGGATCCAATGAATGCACCGGCCTGGACGTGGGCGACACTGTCAGTTTTCAAGTCCGCATCACAGCGACAGAGTGCCTAGACAAGACACAAACGTGAGCAACAGACAAATTCATTATTTTCTTTAATGGACCTTTTTTAGTATTTAATGAAGAATGCACCTCGGCGACAGATATTCAGACTGTCAAACTTTAACGATACGTTTTAGCTACCACTTGTAGGAGTTGATTTCAGCGTGAATGCTCATTGGGTAAATCAAGTTTTCATTGGCTGATTTTTTCGAAAATCGAAAATTACTTTTTTCCGCATGGAGTTAACACACCAAAGGTGGTCATTTTGAATGTCAAGTTTAAAGTCTGTGTTGGCAAAGGCAGTCCCTGGGGATTGCCGGAAGGGCTTTTAAGATTAGCGCAGACAAATGTTTGAGAATTTAAGGGCTTCCCAAGCTTAATTGTCTTAGACTATCATGAGCCCGGAAGACTCCTTAGGTTACGATTGATTAATGCGAAACCCTGTATGTGTCCATGGAGCTTGTGTTAGCACTGAAACTGTTACATTTGCAGATTCCACATAAGGCCGATCGGTTTCGACGAATCGGTAGAAGTGATCGCTGAAGTGGACTGCGACTGCGATTGTGAGGCCAAGGCGGTAAGTCACGTGACTTATTCCCCCTCCCCCATCCCCCAATCGCTATGGCTTATGTCTCAACGGCGTAGTGTGTGTTCTAAATTCTTTGCTATGATATTCTGACGGAAAGCAAATCTTTGTTACAGTCTCTACATGTCCATACTAGCTATAACTAGGAATTCTATTAAGATCCCAAAGCTATGATGTATTTGTTTCACAGCTTGCATCTTCAACGCACAAAGCCAACAAAAAGCGTTATCGGTTTCGTGTCGCTTTCCTTTCCCTTAGATTGACTTTCGGGTCTCTACGCCGTCCATTAGCTGTTAGAAAAGCGTCATGTATTATTTTCAGTAATGTCTCTCCCGAATGTCATTGCTCCTGTATCAATTCGCTGTGTTTGTCTTCAACTTCTACTGCTTTCATGATGCTTACATTAATCCGCGATTCACAAGCCAGCCTCAATGATTGAAGTCTCCAGTAGATGCATCATTATTTCCTACAATATGTATGATAAATTTTACCCGTTAGTGCTTTCAAAGTCATCTCTGCTGTAAATTTTCTTCGTGGAATAACTCTGCTGATGTACATAAGCCCCGGAATAGTCACTTTTTCCAAAAGAATCGGGTTTCGACAAAAATCGTGGAATAAATGTTTCTCTTTGAGAAGGATGTTTATCACTTTTGCAGAGATTAAAACGATATTTTTTCGATAGAATGCTAAAGCTCGTTGTCAAATCATAAAGGCGCGGGAAATATGGGATAAATGATAGGTCTCTTAAGAAAATCTATGCAGCTACTGGGGCTTCCGTTGATTGGCATAAAAGGAAATCTTTACCGGAAGGGGAAAGTCACAAAACTTGACAACTTTTAAAGACGATTCATTTTTGTATGACTGAAGGACGAATGAAGTCATACGTACAGACAATAAAGCCAGTATAAGCTGATATTCACAGCACTCTCTATCGTTAATATTAGTAACAACATAACAGAAGGACAGTCCTTTGCTGGCGTTTGAGACTGAGTCTAAAAATAATCTCATCAATTAAAAATCTCAACAGAATTGAAATTAATACACTTCAGGGTTTTTTCTGGCTTACACAATGTTTTTTACCTCGATTGATAAATTTGTACACCTTGACAAAGTTCTAAAATGCATAGTTCTTTCCTAACAGTCTTAGAGCAATGGTAGAATAAACACTTCTACCACAGCAGGTAAGACGTAGAATATAAATTCCCGGTTTAAGATCCACGTATTTTTCATTCCCATATATGGTAATATAACTTTCCATTCCACACCAATCTCAGTCTCCCTCTATCCGGTAATCGATTCCCAAGCTTGCCGTCCTCTCACCACAATTTGTGTTATTGCTGTGCATGTCCCGTAACTTGTCACGTGTGCGTTACGTCATCAAAACTGTTATAAGCATTCATTGTTTAAAGGGAGGCAGTCGTCGGAACTGCGCTCAAAGGTCGCTAAGGGACCCCTATGACTGATGTAAATACTGTATCCAAGGTACGATGGCGATTGATGAAAGTTATAACATGTTTGTCATAATGTACATCATAAAATTTAGATGTTGCAGCTATGTTGACATGATGCATCTATATTGCATGAAATACATTGTTTGTGAACAAGAAAATCGCACATGCGCAGTTCCGACGACCGTGCTCTGCATCATTGTGTAAACTCAGGGTTATCATCTGATCTTTATCTTTATTAATACTTTTGAAGTTCCAATCATGATTAATGCATCTCTGGAAATGTTTTAAATATGTGTTTTCTATGATCAACGGCAGGTTCTTTGTCCTCCCCATACATAATAGAGAAATAACCAGTATTTGGTGTGTCAACACAGTTTGTATATCCGTAACTTGATATTGACGATCTGTTTAGATTCTAAGAGTACTTACAGTGCACGTCACATCCATATGCACACTCTATGCTCAGTGTTTCAACGTGGAGTAAAGCAAGAAAATGTGGTAGAAACAAGACGAATATACGACCAAAAGCCAAAGTCACGTGACTTGAGCCGCAATTTACTTCTAACTGAAGTGTTCTGCTTTCAAATACACCAAGATCAAATTTTTGTCACTTTGTATTACGATTACTATGTGGAATTCACGTCACCCAGAAAAAATACGCCATGTCTTTTATCTGATAGGTTAATTGTTTAGGATACCCAGAAAAAATACGCCATGTCTTTTATCTGATAGGTTAATTGTTTAGGATGCCACTTCAGTAGCAAACTTTAAGCAAAACAACAAGAGTCTGTCAGAGTATGAGAAAGTTTCAGCGACTTGTGTGCATTGTTTTGATATTTTTTCATGACGAAGTTGACACGTTTTTAATGGAACACTTGGGTAACCATGTGACTGATCGATAAAAATATTTTGTTTCTCATCTGACGTATCTTGTTTGCCTGTAGATAGCCGAAGCTGAGGCTTGTCACCATGGAAACGGCACCTTGTCCTGCAGTGCGTGTATCTGCAACGACTTCAGATACGGTAGTAACTGTCAATGCAGCAGAGATGATGACGGCCCAGAAGATTTGTCTGTCTGCATACTGTAAGTTTGATGGAAATACTGTATTCATGTCCCACCAACAACGGTATCTTGACAGCCGGGTGATTAATGTACTTTCTCACTCTCACACAAACACATGTACTTACACATGCGTGCGCGCGCGCACACACACACACACGCACACACACACATACACACACACATACACACACGAATACACTCATATCAACTACATGTCTATATTGAAGTTTTCAAAACACAAAGAAATGTATTGAACATTTCATACGAATTGCTTGGTCATCGCTCGTTATTCTTTTCTACAAGGGGCAACACGACGGGAACCCAAGGCCTTGTGTGTTCAGGACGCGGCAGATGTTTATGCGGGGAATGTGTCTGTGGACCCGGGGTGAGTCAGATTAAAATTTTTTGTCGGGGGATAGGTCTCTTTACTTGAGTTTACCCTCTTGAATTTTTTTCAGAACAAATGAAAGGATGAATACATATTTTATCTTTCAAGAAACTTTAATTCTGGTATATACTTACACACGGGCGTAGTAGGTACAGGTATGGTGCGAATGTATGTATGTATGTATGTATGTATGTATGTATGTATGTATGTATGTGCCTACGCATACATGTATGCATGGATGGATGGATGTAACTGCATCTTTTCACTCTTTTCTTCCAATTGTCCTACCATCAATCTACGTTACTTGCCTTTCAGCCGAGAGATCAGATATTCTCCGGACCATTCTGTGAATGTGACGACACATCCTGTGACAGATCTGGTGGCTTAGTCTGTGGAGGTAATTTATGTCAATTAAAATTCCCCAATTTTTGCTACAACGCATAAACTCATCCTTGGAATTTCAGGCCAACTTACGATCAATTGTTGTGTCTTCCCGACACGTCTTTCGTATACGTACACACACAAAAAAGACCGACTTGATTTCTAGTGAGTACATTTTTACTTGGATATGTGTCTCAAAGCACGGTAACTCTACCCCTAGGGTTGAGTAACCGTGCTCAAAGGTAACGAATTCATTAATTCCGTGTACGTTGGTCCTTTCGAAAGGTCCTAGCCGTGGTGAATGTATATGCGACGAGATTCTCCACAAGAGCGTATGTCGATGTCGAGACGGTTGGATAGGGGCGGCTTGTGACTGCCCGGCGACCAATATAGCCTGCATCGCGTCAACCGGGGTAAGTAATGATGCGCGTACAGTACCGCGAATATACTCTTATCCATATCAAATGATAAAAAGTGTGAATACTTTGTGGGATCACTCAGTCAAATTTCTACATATATAGAAACACAAGATGTGAGCAGTATTCAAATTTCTTGACATGCCATTTGCAAATTTTTACTGCATTCTCCAGTCACGTGTCCATGATTTGGCCAACGAGCAAAAAGGATTACAAGCGACCATGTCGATTCTTCTCATCGTTTTTATATCATATCTTTCTTTCTTCCCCCTTCTCCCAAATGTAAATTCATCCGGTAGATAGCCGATTTAAAATTTCTACGATCTTCTCACAGGAGGAATGTAATGGTGTCGGATATTGTGATTGCGGTCTCTGCAAATGCAACTCCTCGATATCATTGTACTTTGGACCGACCTGCGAAGACTGCCCGATCGAAAAGGTCAGTGATCACGTGATTTGCATCAATTTTTGCAGTGTGGGGAATTCTTGGTTTTCTTCCCTTTCTGTACTCATAATTTAGACATATTTTAGTCTTGTAAGCTCGCAAATAGGGAAAAATGTTTCATGTAATATGTATGCTGAATGACGGGACGGATGGCGTAGAGCGCCCTCAAACCCAACTTTCTGCTCAGTTCTGGTGTAAACTGGGTAGTCACAAGACCATTCATCATAAGAAAACAGAATGACTTTCATATGATCAGGTGTGTAAAACTTCACAATTCCTTTTTCCAAGCTTTGAAAGTTGACGACATGCTTATTTTGCTGTTGTTTTTTTTAATTTTTCATCCCTGGAAACTTCTTTGGATGGCGTTCTAGGCTAAGGAAGGAGTCTGCGAGGTGAACAGATGTAAAAACAGCAAAGCTTGCGTGCAGTGCAAAGCATACGAGTCCGGGAATTTGACCAGAGAAGAGTGCGACGAATGTCCTTATCCCGTCATTATGGTCGAAGAAATTGAAAGGGGTAAGTGTTAATCGAGAAGGCGACCCACTTTCACCATTGTTATTTATTCTTGTTTTGGAAACACTTTTACATTCAATTAGAGAAAACCAGCAAATTATAGGTATCAAAATTGCAAGCTTGGAGATAAAAGAATCTGCATTTGCTGATGACATGACATGTTTTCTCAGTGATGAAACTTCGGTACATATTCTTTTTGTCATCCTAAAAGTTTTCATAGGGTTTCTGGTTTAAAGTTAATATTGATAAGACTGAAGCTGTTTGGCTTGGAAAATGGAGACATAGAACGGATAGGGCGTTTGGGGTCAAATGGCCCACCTCCACTATCAAGATTGTTGGGATTCATTTTTCAAATGATGAAAAATTAGCACAGCATCAGAATGTAGAAACTCCCATTGCGAACCTGAAGAGTACCTTAAATATCTGGAAAGGAAGGAATTTGACTATCATTGGGAAGATTCAGGTGATTAAGTCTTTAGCAATTTCTAAACTGATGTATGTCCTTTCACATGGAATCTTTCCCAGTGAAGCTATAAATAGAGTTCATAGAATAATTTACAATTTCCTTTGGAATGGGCATGATAGAGTTGGGAGGAATATAATGGTAGGGGAGGTGGCCAGGGAGGCCTACTAAAATGCCTGATTTATCAGTGATGAAAAAAGTACATAGAATTTTATTGATTAAACGCTTGCTAAATGTGGAGTTTAAACACCCTTGGAAACATTTTGTCTTTAAAAATCTAGAAAAATCGGAGGAAATCTTTTATTTAAGTGTAATTTCTGTACTAATCTTTTACCAGTTAGATTGTCCAGTTTTGTGAAAGAATGTCTGGATATTTGGTCAGAAGTCAATCACACTTCAGACAATGCCGATCAGATAATATGGAATAACAGAAACATTCTGATAGGAGGTCATTCTGTTTATTACAAAGACCTCTCGGTAGTTGGTATAAATTATATTTCAGACCTGTTTACAGGTTATATGCGAGTGCCGTGGATGGAACTCCATCGGAGAGGTCTGAATTTAAATCATAAATTAAAGTGGTTGGGTTTGACACTTTCAATTCCTGATGATCTCAAAAATCGAAATGTTTCTCAATCTTCTAATGAAGTCTGTATTTCTGTAAATAACAATACTTTCATTTTGGAATCCTTGACAAAAAAGTGTTTGAAGAAAAACATTATTGATGTAATTGTTGATGTACCAAAAAGTCAGGCAACTTTAGAAAAAGCTACAAACATGCTTGACTTAAAGTGGAAAAAAATGTATGAGCTTATATATAAATTAGCGATTGATAGTAAGTCTAGAGCTTTCCAATTTAAGTTACTCCACAATATTCTGTATACAAATCAACAGTTGAATAAGTTTAATCCACAGAAGTTCACAACTCCATATTGTACTTTGTGTGATGATGAAATAGAGTCTCTTGAACATTTATTTTATTCTTGTAAATGTACTATTGCCCTCTGGAGAGATTTACTTTTATTTTTGGGAGACCGCTTAAACTAAAGCAACCATCTTCTAAACTGTGCATGATTTTTGGTGATCCTAAAGAAAAAAATTATTGTCAATTTCATTGCTTTGCAAGTGCGTATCTAGATATACAGATGTAAGTTAAATAACCTGTCTTTAGACATCACAAGTTTTATTATACAGCTTAAAAATGTACACGAAATAGAAAGAAAGATTGCAACAGCGAACGATAAAATTGCTGTACATATTGGTAAATGGTCATCCCTAATACCTTATGTAACAAAATGATGCTTCCTAAATATTTTGTACTGGAAATGTTGAAATGTGTAATTGTCCTTTGTATTTAATGTATTTGATTGTTGTTGTTCTATCCAAATAAAAATTTTGAAAAAAAAAAAAAAGTGTTAATCGAGAAAACAAAATGGACTCGGAGACGTTTCTTTAAAGTGGGATCTTTTATTGCCGCGTGAGAACACTTAAGAGCATACTGTCAATAAAATACTCGAAATCTTCATTCTATAGGCATAGTGTTCTCTTGTAATAACATTCACAAGCTGTGTTCGAACGTCCATCACTGATTACAATGTCGATATAGATTTACGACATGAACCGCGAAGTGTACCATTCACTTCTCACATTATTATCTGCCTAGACTGACCGCTGAAATATCATTTAACATTGTTTTGAAAATAACTTTGGTGAAGTAAAAGACAACAATTGAAATAACTAATCCTCCAGTGCATCTTACGTAATCAACATTGACATTGACTTAGGTATATGTTCTGAATTGTCCTTTTGCAGAAAATATCGAGGTATGTCGTTACCAGGACGACGATGACTGTATATTCGAATTCATTCACTGGCAACTGGAGAACGGTTCTCACGTCCTTTATGTAGACGAAGACAAAGGTAGGCCATCTTTGGTGTCTTATCCGCAGAGTAACAGTGCGAAGCACGCGTACAACTGTGTCCTCCTATTAATTGACGCATAACAGATTGTGAAGTACTGTAAGTTCAAAAAAATTGAAATCTTCCCAGTGCCTTTGTGGCTAATTCGGCGCCAACGTGTGGTTAATTTTAGAACAATTTAGGTTCTATTGAATCTTGATTGTGACTCTCGATAAAAGAACGTGAAAGTTAGAAAATAGAATTAAAATTAACATTAACAAGAAAATATCATAAATGACAAAATTTTGACGCGTCCACTTTTTATCGTTTGATATTTCAGTGTGTCCAGTGGCTGTAAATCCGTTGTTCATCGTTCTCGGTGTCATATTGGGCATTTTATTCATCGGGTTGGCTCTGCTCCTGATCTGGAAGATACTGACTACGATTCACGACAGCCGAGAATTTGCCAAGTTTGAACAGGAGAAGATGGAAGCCAAGTGGGATGCGGTGAGTATTTAAACGCATGCGCAGTAAGCTCTTGCCTTTTGGTGGAAATAGTCCGGAGTTAGTAAAGGGCTTTTAACTTTTCCCCTGTTGATTTGACGGCATTTCACGAGAATTCCACGAAGGACGTTGAAGTACATGGACATCATGAGAATAGATCAGAAATTTCTTGTTCAGAACACTTTCTTGAGCCCTGGTTACGCTTTTACTCGCTAAAAGCTGTACGTGCCTAGTATGCTTAATCGAGCTTGGTCAGGAGATCTGATCAGACTGATCACACATTGAATGCCCAACTCCGTTAATATCTATACACGGGCGATTTTTCAAATTTCTGATATGCAATTTTACCATACTCATTAATGTAGAATGCCGCTCGGGGACAGATATTCGGACTCTAAATTTACAATTCTTTTCTGATCTGCCACTTGTGAGGCTCATTTTAAAGCTCTTGGAGTGAGAAACATTTTTGTCCTTTTAGGTTTTAGAAAAAAAAAATTTACCTTTCCCTATAAAATTAACAAAGGTATCGTGGCTATAACTATGAACTGATTTTTATTGTTGATTTGGTAAGAGAATTCTTGAAAGTTCCATTCAGGAAAGTTTGAGCAAAAGTTTAAGTCTTTCGATGAGCGTACTACCTTAAACACCAAAACATTACAACTTGTTGATTGTGTACCTTTATTTTAACAGTCACTAACAGCAGAAAACACTCATATTTGAACACAGAAATAAATTGATAACAGAATAAATAAGCTAGTCAAAAAAGATAGAAAATATTAAATAAAGTTTGATCTATTCTAGCAAAATTCAGACTACATTCGAGAAGTTAAAGAAATACTGCTATGTGATGAGTGACGTGGTGCATTGTTTTTGACACCATGAAATATATTCGATGTTAGAACTAATTATCCCTTCCACTGCTTCAATTTCAGGAAGAAAATCCGATTTACAAGCATGCAACATCAACATTTAAGAATCCAACATACACGGGGTCGTTATTCGCATCTGGGGCAGGGGGAGATGGGTTCGTTGGGGGTGCTGGTGGTGGCGGTAGTGGTAAAATTGGTTTAAGTAGTGCTGGTGGTGGTAGTGCTGGGTATGGAGGAGCTGGCGGGTATGGAGGTAGTGGTGGGTACGGAGGAGGTGGTGGTGGTGGTGGTGGCGGAACCGTCAGCCGTAGCTACGCTTACAGCAGTAGTACCATGGCCGATGGTTATGGCGGCGGTTACGGCGGAGGGGGTACAGTCGGCCGCAGTTATGGAGGAGGAGGCGGCGGCGGTGGCGGCGGCGGCGGCGGTGGTGGTATTATGGTCGATGGAAGTTACGGAGGTGGTACAGTTGGTCGCGGCTACGGGGGCGGCAGCGTTGGTGATGGGTACAGCAGCACGACTGTTACTCATAACTATGGCGGAGGAGGAGGAGGCGGCGGCGGTGGATCAGTTGGGGAGAGCTACTCCTACAACACGGTTAGCAGTAGCTATGGTGGCGGTGGCATGAGCCCGGGCCAGGGAGGTGGCACTCTAACCCGCAGTCCCGGAGGGGGCACACTGACCCGCAGTGCAGGAGGCGGATCGGTTGGTCACGGAGGCGGAACGCTGAGCCGCGGTCAGGGAGGAGGAACTCTCAGCCGGAGTCACGGAACCGGTACTCTTGGTCGCACTTACGCACCCGGCACCGTCGGAGAGAGCTACATGCACACCATGTCCGGTCACGGAGGGGCCGACGGAACAGGCTGCGCTGAATGTGCTGCCGCTGCGGCCGGCACTGGCGGGGGACAGCCTTACTCACAAACCACAACGTACACCTACAACGATGGAAATACAACATACACGCAGTACTCGACTAATTACGTGCAACATTTCGATTAAGCAGTATCTGCGACATCTATAACAGTTCAAGTTCATTCTAAAAGACGCATGTGGCAATGATGTGAAAGCAAAGATACCGTCTACAACAAAATACGCCATATGTGATGCGTTGAAGTTCAATGGCGTCATTCTTTGGACATTTCATATGAAAACAAAACTGCCAATAATGTGACTTCCAACTGTTTTGAAAATACTCTGTCTAGCTGCTAGTGTTCAGATTAAAGTAACTTTGTTCCGAAGGACATTGACATTTTAGAGTTAAACATCAAATCGATATGGCGAATCTTGATTCAGCGTAAAACGATAAGGGTCAAATGTTTCGATTGCAACAGACGTTGCAGCAGACAAAAAAAATCAGATAGGCGTAAGGTATAGAATTTTAAAATAAAAGCCGTGAAAATTCTAAACTTGTAAATACTGTAAGATTATCACAACGTGCACCATCTTCTGGCTAGAAATAACTTTAGATTAAGTCAGAAAGAGACTAAAACATAGCTATCTCGGTAACCAATATAATGAATCGAACACTGGGCACTACCGTTCTCACCAAGTTAACTCCAGTAACTATGAATGTATTTATCGTGCATATTTTTTAAAAACAGTTTCGTACGGGACGGACCATAAGATATCGGAAGTGGTCAGAATATCGAATTTTGCGTTCAAAACTTTGACAATATTTTTCACTTCGTTTGCATGACATTTATATCCCCCCTTCCCTCCCCCGTTTCCACCGAAAAGAAATATCCATATCTTTAGGCGATTTTAATGTCAAAAAAGCTACCGAGCTACCTGGATGCAAATGTTTTAGTAACTCTTTTCTGCATTTTTTAACTTGTTGGCCCACCTATTCCACGGATTCAATGGTCGACCACTAATCATAAATATACCGTGAAACCTATATACTTCTGTTAACTCGGTACCTTAAATCAATGAATGGTACTACGTGTTAGAATTATTTAGACCCCCACTCCCCCTCCTTCGGGTAGAATGCGCCTCCGGTACAGACATTCGACTCTCAAATTTGTACAATTCATTTTCTGGTCTATCACGTGTGGGGGATTCATTTTAAAGCCCTTGAAGTAAGAAATACATTTCCCCTCTTAGTTTTCCGAAAATGGAAAATTTTATTTTCCCATAGAGTTAACACAGGGATGGCGGACATTTTAAATTTGAAATATAGGTAAATGCCATATAATTTGTTTCTTTAGCACACGGTCCCTAAGTACCTTGAGACCCCTGATTTTTATTCTTGATTTTGGTAAGAGTATGGTTGAATGTTTCATCAGGAAAACACAAGTTTAAGTCACTTTCGAGACCCGTACTACCGTAAGGGGACTTACCGAGAAGGTCGAGGAAAACTCAACCTAGGTTTCCCTGATTTCAGGGGGCATGCTCTCTTGACAGACAACCTGTCAAAAGACGTGGCATTTTTCATACGTGCCCACGGGCTCGTAAGAGGATAAATCCAAATTTTCAGCCTGTCACCATGAAATAAGGATTATCCTTCATGTACATTTAAAGTTAGTCTAATCACCTAGGTATTGATGTATAATATCGTTTTCAAAAAACTTTTCACACTTAGTGTTATGTATTTGTAGTGTTTCGGAAAACGTTGTATATGACTTCATAACGAGAAAATTTTGATACTGCTTTGAACACTTTTTCACTTTTGTATCTCATAATAACACATATCTTTATACCGGAGAAATAACTTTCTTGATTTTACGGATGTTTACGGCATTTAACTTTCAATCCGTTACATTAATTCATAACAGAGCACGAATACTAAAAAGACAGATTTCATTTTTTTTTTATATTTTCATTTTTACCAAATTTTTCGATATATATTTTATTCCCGGTGCAGCATTCGTCGTTTAACGCAAGCCTCGAATTGAAAAATGCTATTTGTAACTGTCACAGCGTGGCTAGTTTTGCCATGGTTACGCCATGCAAAATATCAAGAGAGATTCATGCCATGTGACGACAAATCGTATTTGAAATTAACAATAAAATAAATTCACTCGTCACAATAAATCTACAATCGCAAACGTGTTGCGATGACACATAAGTGTTTACATAATACAAAGATAAGATCTAAAAGTGTTACAGATTTTTGCTATAAAACATCAGACACTATAAAACATCGAAAATAAATGGAGAAATTAATGAATGTCGTCTGATAAATAATTTGCAAGGCATAGCATGACCAGTTGTCTTTTTCCTTTATAAGTATGTGTATTTTCTATGATTTCTTCACACCGTGGTTCAGAATGCGCAGCAGTCATGCGTGCCTCAGTTTCACAGAAATGTATTTTAGCTTAATTTTTCCCGATAATTTCACCACGCCTATGTCCATTCAAATTTTGTTAATTCATATATTTTTCTAAGTAATAGTTGTTGGCATTGAAGACAAATACGATCCTACATACATGTACTTTGATTAATGGTGAAGCTAATTAAGATGCATTAAGTTTTGCTCAAGTAGCTTAGATCATGTTTTATAAAAGAATCAGATTAGGTTATAAATATTTAAATGTAAGATATTTCAACATTCGTTCACTTTTAAGTGGAATGTTGAGTTTGTATCTGTTCTGTAAGTTAGTGAGTCGTTTAAAGGTAATTTCAAATTGCACATGAAGTATTTAACTTACTGATAACTGATTTTATGGTTCGAACAGAACGCTAAGACAATTTATAATTTTATGGGTGATATAGTTGTGTCATAAAAATCTTAAGAACAATAGGATTTTGTGATTTATTGTTCCAGGTATAGTGTATTAAAAGTCTGAACCTGTCACACTTTGATGTTATTTATGCCAAAATCTTTTGCGAGAGATTGTGAGAGCGTTTTATTGTGGTCATTAATTTGAAGATTAAGGATTCCCTAGCCTGCTCTCGGTATATGTAATGGTCTGCAATAGAAATGACGGTATGGATAACGTTGAAATGTTCCCAAATTAGCGGTACGGGCAGGGGTTGTGTCGCGTGGAGTAGGAACAAATTTGTAAGATGACGTAGGTGTGGTCTGTGGAATTGAAGGGCAGACTAAATCAAGGGCAGAAGACATCGATGCCATTCATTCTTTGTCATATTAATTAGTATAGAATTATCACAAGGAAAGTACAGCTTCTTTATTACACTTAAGCTTGTCACTAATTTTTTCTCGAAGGTATCATTTCTGCTTTAAAATTTACATACTGTTGTAATTTGCTTTGTAACCTTTTTATGGTGCTGTGTTGGTTACAAAATAGTAAAACATGTCACTCTTCCCTAACTCATGACGTAACTCCTTTTTTGATAATCATTTAACATTTTATGTTAATAAAAGTAATACGCTCTCATAAATCGCTATCTGTCTGTCGGTCTATCTGTCTGTTTGTCGATATGATCGCGATGTGGTTTGCCAATAAAGCTACATTCTCATCACATAGAAATATGAACGTTAGCTTATAAAACGACGGAACCAATTTCCATTTTTTTGTCTTTTTCGCTGAGGTGAACTTTACCATGTCGAAATCACTGCGTACTGAGCACCATTGGTAAGCCCGGCGCATATGTCGCGGCAGATCACGCAAACACTATGCCTCAACTCGGGAGCCTCTTAGCAACCTCTATAAGCCGTAGAACAAATTAGCATAACATTTGATACTTTCGATCGCTGAACAGATTGAGGTGGACGATATTTGGTCTCTTTTATTTCTTTGAACATTGGATCGTACAGAGAAAACAGATGGTGTAGATTTACTTTATGTCATTATGACATCAATTTTGGATTAATCTGATTGACCAAAGGCGTAACTACTGTCGCTTTCAGCGTTGCAAGAGTTTTTTAATGGCATTGAACCAACACAGTGATATTGGTGAGATGAAATAACTAACTGGATAGCGTGGAGGAGCAGACACCATATAGTCATCATGTATACGCCAATCATAGGTTACGGAAACCCGGTAACATGTTGGAAGATATATTTTGCATGTTTGTGACATGGACTATAGAAGTAAGTGTATTGAGTCGTGGAAATGAATGTTTTGAAAAGGGAGTTATTCGACTTTTGAAAACGGTATTACGAAAGGACGCCAAATGCTTTTGTCCTCATCGTATATCCAGAGTTCCATAAAAAAGACTACACAAATATCACAACAGTTTGACACGCGTCACTGTAGCACAGTGGCAGTGTCCGATGTTGTCATGTATCTATAGCAGTATAAGCGTACTGAGTACTTTTGTGAAAATGCTTTCGTCGTTCTGAAGAAGTGTCGTCTGTTTAAGCCTATGCACGAAAATTGCTAACAGTGGCCTGCCAGAATATAAAGAAGACCCGATGAACCCCAAATATGTACTTTTCATCTCTCCTTTGATTGTGTACTGAAGTGGGAAGGAAATCTTCGGTGTGCATTTGTTAATTTGATTGCGTCGACTTGCAGAGGAACATCGAAACCATGACCCTCGCTCCCTCAGATGTGGCGGAATCTGCATGTGGCGTGCCCGTCGACCAAGAAATGAGATATCAGTGTGTGATGTGCGACATATTGCGAGGTGGGTTTTTAACTTCGGCGAAAATCGCGTCCGGTCGTGCACAAATGAATGATTCTGTGCTTGTTGGTATAATACGCCTGTCAGTTGACTAGACATCACCATGCCGGAATTATCTGGATCAGACAAACGGAATTATTTCAACAACAGTTCCTCAATCAACTTAACGTTCGATTGATTTTTGCGGCCGAGTATGCAGGTGTTGCATTTTGTCAAAATTTTTCTTAAAACAACATTTCAAAAAAAAGACATCTATTTGTATCTTTTCAGGAAAAGACGCATAATCGAGTCAACAGTTAGGGAAGATTTCAGAACGCATTGAATCACGCGAAAGGATTAATTGCGATAATTTTGTCCGACGTACCAATCGTGTCACACATCGCAACTTGCCAAGAATGGTTCCTTTCGCGATATTTTTTTACTCGACCCGAAGTTCACCCAGCGACACCACAGGAGAGCCACGCAAGGAAATATACAACGCCTGTTGACGAACACGCGACAAAGGTATCACCATTGCATACAATAGAGAAAGAGAAACAATTACATCAGCACAAACGCAGTATAACTAACCTGTCACCGCGATTTCAAGTGAGTCACCAATCCGTCCGAATCTAATCAATCTGTCCTCACACGTCAAACCGTTAGGATATGGATGGATTGGCGGCGACAGATTTCATGCCCTCACAATAATGCATGTCCGCCCATGTGGTGTTGTTTTACAGTTGCATCGTAGCGTAGCAATAGATTGATTGATCGCCAGCCCCATATGTTGCACCTAGCTGACAAAAGACTTCTTATCGGAGCAACAAATACTAATCTGTCTGGTAAATTTGCCAAACATATTTCTATTGATCAATTTTCTGTTGCCAGAATTTTTAGACGTCATAATTTCGTAGTCCAAGGGAGAAATTGACGATGGATGGTTGTTGCACTACGTTGGTTGGGTTCTAGAAGACAATGTTGCCGGCTCGGCTCGTAAGAGGCTTCAAATTGTTTCTTTTACTTTGTATTTCTTCACTGTTTCTTGTCCTTTTCTCGGAAGTGGTTAGCAAGAAGACGACACTAAATCAGAGACAACTGACCTTATTGGATATTGACAATAATTACGCCGAGTTTGTCACCGTAAGGGACGCGTTGCAGAATAAAAGCAGCGTTTTTGAAAAGAGAGCAGCTGCGGTGTCGGCACCCATGTTGGCCAACACGACTGAAAAGCGGCAGTTTCCATACAAATATTTCGTGAATTGTTCACAGAAATGCCGCGATTTCCGTGAAAACGAGATTCTTCTCATGGTTGTAGTCACGTCAGCCGTTGGAAATGCGCTCCTCAGGCAAGCAATCAGAGAGACCTGGGCGTCAGACTCAACTATCAGCGGTTACAGGGTCCTGACGGTGTTCCTATTGGCCCGGAGTAATGACACTGACCTTGAAAAATCAGTCGCCTTGGAAACCCACCAGTACAATGACGTCATCATTGGAGACTTTGTGGACAGCTACAGAAATCTGACCATAAAGACACTTATGATCTTCAAATGGATCATCGAGTTCTGTCCTCAGACAACCTTCGTCATGAAGGCGGACGACAACAGTTACGTCAATTTGAAAAACGTCGCCCGGTATCTTCTCGGAGGACGCAGAAAGAACTTCGTCAGCGGACTGATCAAAGTTCAAGGCTCTGTCGATCGGAAGCCCAGCAGCAAATGGTACCTACCAAAAGAGTTATACCCAGAGAAAAACTACCCTCCGTATCCGGACGGTCCCGGCTACGTCATGTCGACAGACGTTGCCAGGAGATTGTACAATATTTCTTTTTATGTTGATTATTTGCCAATAGAGGACATATACGTCGGCATCTGCTTGAAGAAGCTTGGCATTAATCCTATCATGGACAGAAATGTCTTCAACGCATACTCCCCTCGATCGTACGCGAAGCTCAGCGAGCTTACGATTAAACATCCCGTCAGAGTCCATGAAATGTACATCATATGGGAATATCTGAAAAAACTTCAACGCTAAACAATACGGGTTTTTCAATTGGGTTCGAACTCACAACATATGGCAGCCAGTCACCTGGCGGAGAAGCAACAGACAGAACCACTCGGCCATATCCCGACTCTCTCAAAAAAGTGGTTCAATAACCGAGCTAAGTTATTCAATTTTTCTGACTGCGACCATTATTCAACACCGCTGTAGAGTGCGTGCAACACTCGCATTTACACACTCGCTATCACACATCGCACACAAACTTTATTGCAACAAGCATTGCTCACGATCTAAATTTTTAGTGAAAACAGAATCGCAACACTGTCTCTGTAAAAAGGTTAATAATTGAGCAGGTTACCAAGTGTATTGAGCAAGTTCACTTTCAACGACCGACAAAGTAGGTTTTTATGTGTGCCATAATTTTATAAGAAGCACAAAAGCCGAAAAAAATATGTACTTTACGAGAGGAGGAAAGTGAGAGCGGTATGACCACACACACACACACACACACACACACAACACAACGCACACACACACACACACACACACACACTCTCTCTCTCTCTCTCTCTCTCTCTCTCTCTCTCTCTCTCTCTCTCTCTCTCTCTCTCTCTCTCTCTCTCTCTCTCCCCCCAGGTGCACAGTTGTAATTTGTGAATTTCAAGGCGCGAATTGTCTTTACAGACATTCGTAGAGGTGCTAAATTTTATGCCTTATTTTGAGAACTACATAAGTGACTTTGATGCTAATTGTTGAGGAGAACTTTAAATGCATTTTCTTGCAAAAGCAATGTTCAATTTTGCCTGTTTCTGATTTTTTGAAATGTAACACCCACCGAGTTACCGTTGCTTGTTTGATACCAGTAATTACATCATAATGTCCAACCAATGTAATAATCTTGGCATTTTATTGATGATAAACACGAATAAGGTCCACTGTGGGGCTGAAGCGTTTGTATATCAGTTCTGAGACATCCCATAACAACTGTATTTCAAACTTGGCAAAAGAAACAGAAATTTTGTATTTATACATACATTGACGGAAGTTCTTGTTGGATAACGCACGAAGCTGAATAAAATTTTTGTTATATTTCTCAATGAACGATGTAGAGGAAGGACAATCTAGCTTAGATTTATGCGTGACTGTAGGCTGATAAAAATGATGGGCACTTCTGATTTAGGAAAGTTGACTTATGTCATATTGAAACATTCATTGAGTAGATATACATATCAAGAAAGACGGACATGCCGACAGGTAATCGGTCAAACAAAGAAAAAGCTGACAGAAACACCTAGACATTTCTAGATGATGATGATGATGATGATGATGATGATGATGATGATGATGATGACGACGACGACGATGGTGGTAGTAGTGGCTGTGATATCCATAGTGTTAATCATTCTGATGAACCGTAAATGGTTAATTAAATTTTAAAACAGTGGCACAACAAAATGAGAAACTTGAGAGAATTGCGATGCACAAAGAGACCGATACCCCACTCCACCTCTTTCAGATAAGAGCACCTATATTTTACAATCACCCTCAGTTTTTTTATATGTTGCTGCAGTAATATTCACTTTTCTGCTGACCTGACGAGCAAGCTGGAGGTATGTGTCTTCGTAAACGCCACAATGGTGATTCGGGTTTTTTTTTAATATTCATCTGTTTGCAACTTTTTTTTCTAGTATTAAACCGTTAACTCATCGGTTTCGCTGTTCTGTCTGCCACAGGCGCTGACATATTTCTGTTACGGTGATATGGTTTTGATCGCAAGATGTTTGGTATTATTTTATTCAAACACGATTGGAACTAATTTGGGATAATTAGATTTTCATATTATTCAAATTTCTTAAAATTGTCAGGTGCCCTATAACTGAATGTCTCAATATTACAAATTACTCATAAAACCAAGTGCGTAACGTAAAAAGAAAAGCAGATGAGCTTACATTTGTAGATTTTAAAGACATTACTTCATCATCCAATTATCCCAAATTAGTTCCAATCGTGCTTTCAACAAAAGATTTTTTAATAATCGAGCAATGGCAAACACTCGGATTGACAATTGGAATCCAGTCAACGTAAGTGACAACATGGTCCAGGCTTAACACAAATACGTACGTATCAACACCTGATCTGAATTTTGATTCTTTTATTGCCGTCAACAATGAATTTATAACCACAGAAAAATGCATAATGTAATTGCATTGCTGCAGCAATGATTAATAAAGGCAATTTGGAACTAAGAAAATACCTACAATAGGCAGCAAATCAAGTCTGCCTCTATTAATTTATACTTAAATTGTTTGTTAACACCTTGTAGCGTTCAATGACAGGTATGCCATTTATGTAAATGGTTTACAATTCACTTCGTAAACTAATGTCTCCTTTATCAAAGGCACTTATTTGATGAGGTAATCTTGAAAACATTCATTGTAAATAAAACATCATCCTAGTAGAGAGCCAAACAACTATATTCTGTGTGTGAGATTCGAGGTATGGTAAGTCAACCAATCTCTTTCGTAAGGTTTCACGATAATGACTATTACAGTAGGCTTCTCAAATGACAAAAAGAATGCGATTTTGTTATGTCCACTATACCCATACCTTCATCATAATCCGTATTGATTCAATTCTCAACGATGGATCGAAACACGTGTATGTTAAAAGTACATGCACCAGGACCCTTGTAAAACACTGGAAATACTAGTACCTGCAACGCCCTCAATAAGGGTTGAGGAAATGAGTTTCTTCGCACCAGCTCTCACGCAACAAACTGAATAATGGACCTATCTTGTCTTCTGACGCGCCAACCGTAGCCCGCGGCTGGCAACTGACGTCATCACATTGTCCATGATGTCACTGATATACATATAAAGGGATAACCCTGCAGATATTTGCATTAGAGAAATAAATTACTTAAAGTGGTATATGGCATGTGAAATTCAAAATGGCCCCGGCTCCTGCATACCTATGGAACAATAAGTTATTTTGATTCTAGTGAAATTTGCAACTTTTAACACGAGTCCACAGAAACCCTTTACCACAAGAGAAACAAAAAACGATTTACGAAAATCTGTTCCATAGATCATTGTGCCTTAATTTTTGCATTTGTCGACATCACACTTGAACCACAAACATTGATAATATTTGAAGACGGAACTCGTACAGTTTGCTTTCATGAAATTAAGGTTATATCGCCCTCTGTGGACGCTTCAGGGAAATTACTTTACTCAGAAGCTTTTCTGCAGACTGGCACCAGCACAGGGAACCCAAAAATCTGGTGGTTGTTTGTATTGTTGTTTATGTTTATATTAGTCGTGTTGTTGTTGTTGTTGACCAATAAAATTCAACGAACATATCTATCGTGTTATTGTTGTTGTTTCAAACGTAATGTAGATGTCATAAGAAACAATCTAAGGGCGCTATCATTATTGACCCAATGCAACTCTCTCCAAACGTACACTGCTCTGTCTAATTGTAGGCAGAGTGTGTACTAATATAACATTAACTACGATACAAACAACAACATCCAGACTTCTGGGTTTCCTCTGGCACCATTTGCATTCATTTTCACTTTGAATTAATCTTTGAAAGATTTCTGCCTCGTCCATGATAACCTCGATACTTTTCTGAGCTCCGTGGCCTTCTGCCACTCTATAAAGCAATTAGCATTTTTATCTGCATAATGTATCAAAAACCACACACCTGAGCGGGCCTGATTGTGTGCCGTCTGTTTACGAGCTCATCAACGAGGACGCTAACAGCTACAACGTCACAATAAGGTTTTACTCATGCTTCAGATTTTTATGCGTTTTCACTGATTCTTCTCTACCACAGAGTCGTCCAGAATTTCAGGGAAATTTCCCATGCAACTTTTCTATTTACAATTTTTAAATTATTCACATTGATACACTGGGAGTTCTGGATATAAGCATGTGTACAAATTATTTTTTATTGATGATAATATCCGCTAATATGCAAAAACTGACAGATTCCACTGTGAGACACTCTCTCGATCTCCACACATACAAATTTATTTTTCAGCCTATAAGATGCCCACGACTATGACATAAGCATCACATTGAAAACTTTATTTTCCATGGGTATTAACAACAGAAATGTAAAATTCACTGAAGTCTCTCAAATCTATATGGCTGTACAAATATTTCAAATTGCAAAGTATTTATAATAACATGACCCTTTAGTGACTTTTTTAAAACATCTTATTTTAATACCTATTGTGAATATTTAACAATTCAATGTGCAGGTAGCACAGAAATCAAATAAAAGTTGGCGGGCTTTTCAAAGAAGTTGGCTATTCAAAGGTCTGCTGAATTTTCTAGTTTGAAACTGGAGTAGCATCAGTATCACTCAGCTAGGGAGTCAAGAAACTAATCAGCACACACATTTTGCATACCTTGTTTCTTTCGGACTACCTAGAATTGACACAATAACAAGGGAAAAAGTCATGAACTTGGGTTTCTGAAGGTGAAATTCAGAAGCTACCACATTTTTATCAGTTTCATACAATCTGCACATAGTAGAGTGGTCACATATTGACTATTGGCATTACGGTAGAAAATGCCTCGGGACAGATATTCAGACTCTCAAACTTTTACGATTCTTTTCTGATCTACCACTTGCGAGGGTTCATTTTAAAGCTCTTGGTGTAAGAAAACTTTTCACCGGCTTAGTTTTTCGAAAGTTGAAAATTTTATTTTGTTCAACAGAGTTTAAACAGGAAAGAGGCCATTTTGAATTTTAAATATCAGTAGATCGTGGATAATTTGTTTCTCTAGTACCAAAATTTGCATGGTGACCCCTGATTTTTGTTCTTGATTTGGAAGAGAATTGTTGAAATATTCCTTGAGGAAAGTTTGAACAAAAGTTGAAGTCTTTCACTTTTGAGGCACATTCTAGTATGCGCCTCAAAAGTGAAAGATGTCAGCTCAAACTTTCCTCAAGGAATATTTCAACCATTCTCTTGCCACAGAGAGAATAAACATGATGGGTACTAGAGAAAAAAAATTGCTAAATATTTACCAAAATTGGAAATTCAAAACGGCCACCATTCCTGTGTTACTCGTAATGGGAAAATAAAATTTTTCTCACTCCAAGAGCTTTAAAATGAGTCCTCACAAGTGGTAGAGTCTACCTTAACCCTTTCATCACCATGGTTTATCCCAAAACCATTGTAATCAATGGTGAGTGTGGACCCGTTTACAGGGAATTGGGGGTGAACAGGTTAAAATAAGACCAGAAATGTCTTGAAAAATATTTGGGTCAAAATATCTGTCTCTGAGGCACATCCTACCTTTAAAATAAGACTTTCAAAATGTTACAAAAAAATACCGCAATTATACGGTGTCGCTCAAATTTGATCAGAATTGGTACATACCAAAGATCAACAATAAGTGTTATTTCTATCTGTTCAGTGCAGGAAAATTATACGTTGATGTTATGACAATTTCTGTACAGTACAACCAGAAAAAAGACAAGAAATATTTAAACCAGAAAATTAAGAATGACAAAAGTAAATAAGGTCTGAACCTTAAGGTACTGAAGGTCAACTTTAGCAACATGCATAGCAGAGAATCTTTCTACCATGGATGTACAAAAATAGACATCCATGGTTTCAGCAGATCTGTTAATATGTCACAGTTCATAAACAATGACAGGAAATGACCAATTAGCTGTTTCAGTTACTGCTACCACTCCCAAACATAATAGGTACCCTACATACAAATAGGTTAAAGGTCAAAATCCTCTTATTCAGATGTGTGGGCTGATTCAGTTCACTGCCACCACTCCTGCACACTTGCAGTATTTCCCTTTTTCCTACCTCATTTGCACATTTTTGACACTGATGTGTTCATTTGAACAAATTCACATCTCAACCCCTACATCTACCTGTACACCAAATACTGAGACGGTAGCTTTGGCGGTATGGGAGCCTTTGTGTGTGACGGACATACATCCCCACATACATACCCACAAATATACAGACATACAGACGCCACTCAGACTCATCATATAAGCTCTTTTTTGTTTTTATATATAAAACCAAATGTGAGCTAAATAGTAACGCTGATAAGATGACGTAAAGCACAAAAGTATCATCGTTTATTCTTGCTAATTTTTTTTATGAATATTCTGATAAAGATATGGATATGAAAGCTGAAATGAAATATTTGCAAAAAATGTAAGGTCATGACCAAAGAAGTACAAAACAATTAAATCATATCCAAAGATCATTTCATGATTCAAATACTAAATTCAATTTCAACGCAATATACAGATATTTATTTATCAGTCTGAATAGCGATTAAAATCCGGATTTCAAGAACTTATACTTCTCCATAGACCCTTGAGGTGTCTATGACTTGTCTTGTGACTTGGGTATTTTGTCATTTTAACAAGCTCACCACGACCATAATTTGGCACATTCCATGAGGTTCAATGGGGGTGGACTGCACTACTGGGGTACATTCCATTGGGTTCAATGGGGTAGGACTGCACTATGTACAGGCAAAGGGGGAGGGGGAAGGGTTAAGTTTGAACAATTATGAGATTTTGTTGTGATATCGTGGAAAGATTTGTACAGTTTTGAAGTAACAATGGCAGACTGAAGAGGAGAAAATGGACAATATGAGAAAAACCTTGAAGACATCTCTGCTTTCCTTACAGAAAAGACCATATTCTTATCATTCTATATAGAGATGGTTCTCAAAAATGTTAGAAGTATTATTTCATTGTTTCTTTGCATTAGAATTCAAAATCACACTTGAAATCAGCAGGAATAATCATTTTTTGAATAAACAGATGAAAAACGGCTAAAAGAAATGTTTAGTTTTCAATATGTCACTGCATTTGTAAGATTTTGAAAGCATAACTTGCAGATGGAATTAATTTACAACTGTGGTGACAGAACTTGTCGACTTTGTCGTGATTTTTGATGTCCTATGACAAATTTACAGAGAGAATGACACCAAAAGCACATAGTTGTGTGATGAAACCTGTCTGAACAAAGAAAAACCTGGATACACTCAATAACTGCTTACGTTGAACGCTTTCCAAGTCTTTGTAACCTGAACACTGCGTAAAAAAACAGAATTTGCGGTTTCATACAGGCTTTGCCGTATGATAGCAAGAAATTGAATATTCACAGAGTTTCTTGTTTGTACTACACTGTAGTATTCCTGAAAAATGCAGTGTAAATCTTTGATTCTAACCAGCTGCCATGTGCCCCAATGTGGTTTTAGGCAAAATACTGACATTAAACGATATTTATGCTGTCTTTAAGAAGTGTCTGTTCATAAGATTTCTAGAATGCACAGAGGAGGATCCAATATACAATGTACAGGTAGAAGCTGACTGTGTAAAGTTAGTCTCTGTGAAGACTATTCAACATTGACTGTATTCGTGAAAGGTTCTTGATTTTGCACAGTTTTCTTGTGTAACCCTTTCTCACCACAATGGTTTGGCCCAAACCTATTGTTATCAATGGTGGTTGTGGACCAGTTTACAGGGAATCGGGGGGTGGATGCTGTGCAAAAAAATCTGAAGCTGACGGGGTTAGGTCGTGTGACCATCTGGTGTTGTCAAAAAAATCTAGACCACTTTTCAATGTAGTTACTGCAATAACGGTAAGTATGATACCTCTTCTGTCGTTTTCTTATCAACTTTAAAAACCTGTTGGTACTATTTTGGACACATGATGTGCTTTTTCGATGCAATATCTCTCCATATTCGGTACATTTCGTTGGGCGTGACCATGTGAGCGGTCATGATCCGGCGATATCGACAAAACTGATACATCTTTTTCCAGTTGTGGAATTCCGGATGTTTGACAGGGAGCACTCCGATCTGCTCCCAGCATGTTCCCATATATACATCCTCAAGGTATATGAATGGTGTATACTGAGATATCTCGTAAGTATCTTTAATTACGTCCATCGACATTACATACCCTGTTCCCGAAAGAAATGGCGGATACCTGTTTCCTGGATAGGTCTCTCGTGGCATGTACCATTTACTTTTGGGGTCTCTGATTGGTGCCCCGTTGATCAGATAACCCACCGCGAGTTTCCTGTCCGGTGCATCAATGAGAAACTTGACGATATTTTGATAGCTGACATACATGTCGTCATCAGTTTTCATGCCGAACCGTGCATGCGAGCAATAAGTTGACGCCCACTTTAACCCCATTATTGACTTCAAGGTCAAGTTTTTGTACGTGTCATCAAAGTTCTCCATGAGAATATCACCGTGCTTGTCGTTTTCCTGTTTGACCAGCGCTTGCAGATTGTCATCGTGGACGTTGGCCAGCAGGAAGACGGTTATGATTCTTTGGCCATTTATCATCGTGGGGCTGCCCCACGTATCGCGAATCGCTTGTCTCTGCTCAAAGTTTTTATGGACTGAGCTTATGAATACTAAAAGAAAAACTTCAGCCTTCGTGGTGTCAGGGTTAAAGCATTTACCAGGGTGATTAATGACAAATTTGTAATTGTGGGGCATTACAATTTTTTTGGGTTTGGTTACATTGTTGCCCATTTCCTTGTCAGGCTGAGCTAGGTTTTTGTTCGCGAACTGATCTGCGTTGGCTGGCAGTCCATTCGGATTGGCTGGCTGTCCATTCTCATTAGCATTCTGTCCATTCTGATTGGCTGGCTGTCCGCCTTCCTTGGGTGGTTGGTCACCCTGGTTGGGAGGTAGCTGTTTTTGATCCGCATCTTTGCCCTGGTTGTTGTTATTCACAGGTTGGTTTTGATTCCCTCCTGCCGAGGATTTGTCAGTCTCATTTGCATGCCTTTTAACACCTGCACTTCCTCCTTGTAATTTTGAAATCTCTATCTTTGGACGATTTGTACTCAACGTCCTGACATTCAACAGGGTTGGGTGGGTGTAATACACGTAAACAAGTATATTAATCATAGCTAAGGTACTCAGCAACATAAAGTTTGTCACAAATCTTCTTGATGGCGCCATATCAAAGGGAGTTCAGTAGATTTTTGAATGAGGATGGTTGTAAGGGGTGCAGGCGTCTCAGAAGAGAAACTTCTATAGTATAACTTCAGCGACAGAGGAGTTTGAATGACGGTGCTTCCGCTATCCTAGATCACATGATTCCGTCATGAATCCTGCAACTGTACCTGGAATGAAGAAATGGAAAACTGTCAATGCATGCACATTACATGAACCAGGACATGAGCCCCAAAAGCCAATGGTTAATTTGATCGGCTTTAGACTCGCAGGAGTTCTCTTTGTCTTAAGACCATTCTACATATTACATATATACGTACACATGTGATGTATATGACTGATGCAAAAAAAAATTCTAGAAATTCTTAAATTGCCTGATATTGTAAGACAACACACTGATTAGAAATGAATCTGAATCTGTACAATGTGGGGTCTTCCTCTACAATGCACAGTGCAAGTTAGAATTTCGCTTTCAAGAAAAATACCTGCCAAAGTTGAACGCGGTGCTAGTCAATATTTAGCAACTGACACCACGCCAAATGGTTGTGTATTCTCACTGCAACATTATCGCTCACAAAGATTTTCACAACTTCAGACTAAATACAGTATTTTTCAAGTGTTTTAAAATCTGCAAGCCAAAAGAACCGTGATACCCTGAGCAAAAGTCAGCCTTGAACTACATGTACAGTACCTACGTGGACATGTGCCATCCAATGACTAGCCCTGTAAGAAAGCTCATCTCAATGTGTACTTGGTCTACAATAACAAGGTCAATTTTTATATTGTATACTGGCATACAGTTTTATCCAGCGTCAACATACTGTGGTGAACACCTGTCTACAAGTTCTGGGTGGGCCAACCTCTATTTTTTCAAGCAATATATTCATATGTTAATAACTATACAAAAGAAGACATTTTCATAACAAGTCATCGTTGATGACACAGTCCCCGCTTGTCCATTTTGTTATAATCTTTGGTGTCTAGGTAGCTGTGGTCTAGGTCGCTGTGGAATGACATTGATGCAACGGGTGCATCAGGCCTGTGACTTGCATAATAAAGTAATCTGAGGAACGTTCAATAAATGACTCATCTCTGCCGGTAATGACCACTGAAGGAACTTTTGATTACATCACACATAACGATGCCCTCACTGCCTCTAGTGTCATGACGGCACATACTATACACATGGTTTGGTGGAATTTTCGAAATGCTATGGGATTGGGTATGTTGTTGTAATCAGCCATCAGCCATTTCGGATCATATAATGAAACAATTTAATGTGCACAAGAATGCAGCCATAGTATTTTATCTTCGTATCACGTTTGAACAAAATCAGTCCATCGAGGGACAGTGACCTATGTTTATGTTTCAAAGACATAAAAAAATCACACCAAAATTGAAATCAAATGGCTGTCTATTGACCATATGGATCATAGCACAAAATTAGTAGACATGCATATGTATGCCATAGTACTTTATCTTTGTACCAAGTCTCAACAACATTGGTTAAGGAATATTTGCATATGATTAAGCCTCAAAGACATGAAAAATCCAAAAAGACCATCGGGCAGAGATATTGGAAAAAATTTACAATCTGGCAGCCATATTGGAACATGTCACGAAGTAAATTGACATGTATGCCATAGTGCTTGATCTTTGTGCCAAGTTTGGACAAAATGGGTGTAATGACCTTTGAATTATGCTTCAAAGACATGCAAAATTCCAACAAAATGGCAGTTCTGCAGCCATATTGGATCCTATCGCAAGGTTAATTGATACATGTATATGCATGCCATAGTACGTGCTTTGCCTTTGTGCCAAGTTTGAACAAAATCGGTTCAAGGATGTTTGAGTTACGGTTCAAAGACATGAAAAAATCGCAAAAAAATGGCCACCTGTCAGCCATATTGGATCATTTCACAAAATAAATTGGTGTTCATATGAAGGGCATACTGTTTTGCTTTTGTGCCAAATTTGAACAGAATCGGTTCAAGAATGTCTGAGTTATGGTCCATAGACATGAAAAATCGCAACAAAATGGCCGCCTCACGCCCATATTGGATCGTATCGCAATATAATTTGACATGCATGTGTAGGCCATAGTGTTATGCCTTTGTGCCAAGTTTGAACAGAATCAGTTCGAGGATGTTTGAGTTATGGTTCAAAGACACGAAAAATCGCAAACAAAATGGCCGCCTCGCAGCCATATTGGATCGTATCGCAAACTAATTTGACATGCACATGTAGGACATAGTGTTATGCCTTTGTGCCAAGTTTGAACAGAATCTGTTCAAGGATGTCTGAGTTATGGTCCAAAGACATGAAAAATCGCAACAAAATGGCCGCCTCGCGCCCATATTGGATTATATCGCAAAATTATTTGACATGGATATGAAAGCCATAGTGTTTTGCCTTTGTGCCAAGTTTGAACATAATCTGCTCAAGGATGTCTGAGTTATGGTCCAAAGACATGAAAAATCGCAACAAAATGGCCGCCTCGCGGCCAAATTCGATCGTATCACAAAATAAATCGACGTGCATCTGTAGGTCATAGTGCTATGCCTTTGTGCCAAGTTTCAACGAAATTGGTTAAGCAGTGTCTGAGAAACTGTTGATGACGGACGGACGGACAGACGGACGGACGGACGGACGCACAGACGGGACCCAATCTATAAGTCCCGCCGGGGACTAACAAAATAATATGAAAATTATGTATGTAAATTAACCCATCCATCTTTTTTTTTCTCTGGAGAACACTGAAGTTCAATTGTAACCTTGGACAGAGCACTCTTCGAAATTGAGATGAACAACATCACAGACTGCACAGATGAAATCTGCTTCAGCACCATATACATGTGTGTAATGCGTTCAAGTGAAACTAGACTATTAATTGGAAAAAACAAAAGTGACAGATGGTAAAGGTCAGACAAGGTCATCTGGTATGACTAGTGGAGAAGATAAAAACAGTTCATGGCACCATTCCAAGATCATATCAGCTGTTTTTCATTAACTGGAAGTCCTCAACGACCTTGAAAGATCTCCTCATCATATGAATCTAGACATCAGTGGTAATACATAATAGGTCTTTCTGATGAAGTGTACAAGACACTGATTTTGAATAAATTTCTTATGGGAGTATGACCGATCACAAAATAACCACCAGCACCCAAACGTCTTTCTAACTTGTCTGAAACTATACGTTTAAATCTTGACATTTAAGCCTTGTATAATTAACAATGTGTTGTAAATTTTCAAAAGCTCGTGTGTGGGCAAAGCGGATATTGCTGTCGATGTCACTTATAAATTTTCAGTTCTCGTGTTCAGTAAATAGTTTGGATTCTAATTTGTGGGTGGCTGCAAATCAGTAGTATGCATTTATAAATGTCATGTGAAATCAACAAATGACAAGCAACTCTTACAAGTGCATGACTGCGGTGGTACTGTATAATAAACATGCCAATCAACACATCAATTCACAAAGTGGATTTATGATAATGTTGACACTACAGTCCACTTTTTAAATCAAATTGTCATTCCTGCTTAATACAATGAACCAACTTTGAAAACGAATTCTGGGAGGTTTTGGCATAAATTTTCATTCCATCAAACTTACTGTAACCTGTCCATCCCTTAGTTATTCACCGTAAACACAGGCCTACAATCGACCATTGATGATCATAGATTTGGGCCAAACCACAGCAGCGAAAGGGCTCAGACAACTAGTTACACTGTAATCAGCTCTCATGAAAAGTAACTACATGTACACCAGTTCTTTGAGTGCTTGGTCAACGAATTTGAAAACGACCTGAATCAAAGTTACAATGAAACGTTACAATCTAGGGGTTGAAAATTACTGACACATGTGCTTATCATGTGATGTGGTGATAATAATCTATGACAAATTTTCTGAACAATTCATATCTGTTTTTTCACAATTGACACCGTACTGTGGGTAATTCCTGGAATTTTACAGTCAATGGCAATTTGCAATTGACATAATGTTACTCTATGTTAAATAATTAAAACCTAGGGTTTCCCATGAGGAGATTTGCAGGGGGTTGGCCACCCCTCTGTTTTTTGGAGCAGTCTATCCATATGCTAATAACCACACAAAAGAATGCATTCAAGACAAAAATATGTGCAAATTATGTATTGTTATGTAAATTGGCCGCCCCTCTGTTTTTCCAAGCTGTGGAGAACACTGACACCATATGAATCACATCAATTAATTATTAACGTATAATTTTCTTTCACAATTGTTGTTCTTTGTCTCGTAATGGTGACATTCACCAGAGAAACATGGACATGATATCTTTCAGCAGATAGGACTGAAATTCTAGCCTGATCATTTGATACATCAGAATGAAATATATTGAATAGAAGCACAATGATAGCATCAAGATGTACATTTCCTATTGTTATCTTTCAATGACTCAGTGAAGTATATTGTCCAGGTTATTGACACACGGCACCACAGCACACACTGTACATCAATGTTGTCCTTATCAGCATCAGACTGACAGCCCATGACACACAGAGCATAACTGTGCAAAGGTTTGAATAACAAAGGTAGGAATACTACATGATATGCAGATTACCAAGGGGTGACCAAATTTCAATGAAAAGGTAATTTTGAAAGAATTCTCTGGATTTAATTTGTAGCATGTCAGTATTAATCATCTACAAAATAATTTCTAAAAAAATGCAATGTATGTCGCACACTGCTTAAGGCACTGATTGGTCGCCATAGTTCCCACGCATTCTGATGGAGTAAACGTAATATGTGGTGAAATAAATGAATTGCATTTCAACAGTGGTTGTCATGGCTACATCATGGTTGCCACATTCCGCCTTGGTTAGTCTAATCAAGTGTAGGAGTTGTACCTGTAGGCATATGGCAGTCTATCAGAATGCCACATCTACACAATTACAAACACATCATGAAATGCATGATAAGTGAACTCCTCAACACAAGCTACAAAGTCATGCCTTATTCAAATATGTGTTATTCATGAAACATTTGAACACATAGGCTTACAGGGACACACAATCATGACTTTAATCCTTTGAGTGCCACAGTCAATTTCGTTGCCAATATAAAATGTAACCAAGACAACATTTCAATCCATACAATTTTTCTTCAGATTTTTTTCCCAAAATTTTGATCAACACTGTGGTAAATGTAAAGTTAATTTCCATTTGGTTCAAAATTATCAAAAAATTACAGAAAAATTTCATAGAAATCTGTAAAGTGTTGCACACAAATTGTGGTAGGGGAAAATTAAAGCACTCAATATGTTAAGTAGTTCAGGCCCATCTCTACAATACCCATACAGGTACATGTGCCCAGATGTGCTCCCACAGTTAAAGACATTTCCAGATTAAATCAAATTCTTTGAAAGCTCCCTTTATCATTTGTGAACAACTTGCCTGTTATGCTGTGACTGTGGAACACGGACTTGAATCATACACAGTAGCTCTGCTGCCTCAAGTATGCTTGAATTATCGACATTTTGCATTTACCTGATAACAGACGGTTTGTATCAGGGCAGGAGATTTTACAGCTACAAGCCATATGGCTATTTCACAAACATATTACCCAATAGGTTTATCATTATTGCAGACATATTATCATATTGCAGGGGATACATATTACAAACCATCTTTTCACAATATTGTCAAATCAAACTCTCAGATTGTCGCATAAGTTCAAGAAACGAAATTCCTTTGTTTACATCAAAACCCCCTCCCCCTAGACAAAAGTTCAAAAGTGCGAAATGTTGATGCCTGTCTGAGAGTACAATGTAGCATATTGCTATAGCTACTGAAGAATATGTTTCCCCTGACCGCATAACATCGCCAAGTATTAATCAATCAAATTTGAGTACTGACCATAGCATGACACGAACGAGCTTGGAAACAGTTACAGCAAAATTTGTAAGGACAAGTGTGCAGTTTTTCTTTATTTTCGCATATGATGTAAAGAGAGCTTGTGTTCACAAAATAAAAGTGCGAAAGTGTAGTTCACTGATTGAATGGAGGTAAAAACCCCTTCGCCTTAAGGTAGAACGCACCTCGGGGACAGAAATTCGGGCTTTCAAATTTTATCAATTTTCATCTGACCTACCACTTGTGGGGGCTCATTTTGAAGCTCTCGGTGAAAGAAAAGTTTTCACAGTCTTAGTTTTTCGAAAATCGAAAACTTTATTTTTTTCCATAGAGTTAACACAGGGATGGTGGCCATTTTGGATTTCAAATATCGAGAAATCGCAAGTTATTTGTCTCTCTAGTACCAAAGTTTGCACGGTGACCCCTGATTTTTATTCTTGCTTTGGTAAGAGAATGGTTGAAAGTTTCACTGAAGAAAGTTTGAGCAAAAGTTTAAGTCTTTCACTTTCGAGGTGCATATTACCTTAAATGAACAAATTTCGCTTTATGCGACATGTGAGACGGTCCCTTAGCTCCATTAGTGTTATCTACAACTGAGACAAGTGATGGTAGCTGATAGACTTCTCGATTTTTTTGGCAAGAAAACTGGATGAGGTGTATTACAGAATACATATTGACTAGCCATACAACAGCATATGCTTGTATTCCCTTAGCCTGTGTGAGTCGCCCAAGTTTCTCTTGACCTACAGTCATCACATGTGACCTTTTGCAATCATTTCAAGTCATCTGTGACTGTAACATGTGTACGCATCAGACACATGAAATCCATCTCTATCTATAGACACATGTCTTTTTAATGGACTTTAAACAGTACAGAATTGTCCTGGACATTTACACATGGCGGTTTTCACATTTGTCTACCAATTACGGGCGACCACTGTAGCCCTATAGCAAGAGACAATCTTTTGTTGGTATACTACATGTATACATGTAGTATTCACAATTCATGGCTTCACTATGGATACAATGGGAAACCTTGATTACCAACGTTCACCACACAACTTTTATTTTAATTAGGTGCTTAATCATACATCCTGGGAGGGCCTATGGCTTGATGAAGGACAATAAGCTTGCTGAAACAAAGGCAAAGACAATCACTTTTGAAAACAGACTTAGTAGATGGGATTACCCATAATGCAACAGGATTTTTGACTCGCCCACCTTGCTTCACCAACTCTGACAGATTTCCATGTACACGTACAGAAATTCAGGAGTTAACTTCCTAACTTTTGTCAATGTAAAAGTGGGCGCCCATTTTCTCTTGTTTTTAACTCTGAATGCACTGGCAAATATTTTTTTACTCAGAAAGAAATCAGTGAACTATTCAACAACCTTGTTGACAGGTTTACAGCCCAGTAGTTCAAGGCCAGACTTTACTTTCTATGACTGGTTCACCAGATCTTGTCCTGCAACATAGCCTAGTGGTCCTGTATTTATCAAACATGGCGTAAAGTTGCAGTACCTAGCATATGTCAGTCAACTGAACCATCAGAATGTTAAATTTGCAGGTCTGGATATGAAAAGTGCTGAGGTAGTCCTTTGCCTTGAAATAAATTGATTTTCTTGTATTCTTTGTATTCCTCATTTATTGAAGGAGTTCTATTCATAACAGTCAGTTGAGACTACCATTTGCTTTGCAGTGAGCACACCACTGTATTCTGTGAACGTAGAATGTAACTTGGGATACATATTTGGACAAAAATATTTGCAATACTTTTGTGATCTACTGCTTGTACAGGCTCGTTTTGAAGCTTTTGGGGCAAATTTTCACCGTCTTACTTTTGTGAAAATGGAAAATTTAATTTTTTTGCTCTGAGAGTTAGTTAGCACAAGGGTGGCAGCCATTTTGAAGTTCAAATATTGGTAAATTTAAGGTACTGTGTTCATCAGTGCCCAAAATTCGGAATCCCAGTTTTTATTCTTGATTTTGACAGAGAATGGTTGAACGCTTTCTTGAAAGAATTTGAGCAAAAGTTCAAGTCTTTCACTTCCGAGATGCGTAAGTAAGCAGTGAACTAGTATAGACAAGTTGATTATTTCCAAAAACAGACTGGTAATATTACGTTACTGATTTTGGAACATCTCTTTTTTAAAATTCACTCAACACACAAGAAATAATCAGGCCAGAAATACATGAGAAACAGAAAGGTTAAATATTGAAATATATCAATGAATAAATAAGCTGAAGGCAAACTTTTGAAATGTGTACAGTAGGCGTGACATTCAAAAGACACTGTATGCAGACACAGGTCAATATGTGTATTGTGTAGCCAGATGCAGAGACGTGGCTGTGCCCCGTTCTACATGTTATTGATATGCTGAAGACAGCCATATGTTGCTAGATTACTTAGTTGGAGGGAAATATGGATACAGTATCCTCCCCCAGGATTTTCTGGTAGAGTGGTGGTTAATTTACATAACAATAAATATAGTTGTTATGGTAATGATTTCTATTGTTTACCAAAAATTAAATAATGGGGGCCCACCACTCTATAATTGCTCTGGGGAGAACACTGGGATAACTTGACTGCTACGTGCTATGTAATGATTGACCATTAAACATTTAGATTGAGAAAACAAAATTAGTTAAATTTTAATAAAAACCTTTACGTGTCTGGCTTTCAACTGCTATTAGGTCAAGCTGTTAATATTATTGTATCATGAAAGCCTAACATATCCCATACAACTTGCCAGATGTCCTTTCTAAGCTTTGTTTTATTAACCCTTTTCCTGCCAGGTTCATATTTCACTATCAGGTCAAGTTGGTTAAAACTACAAAACAAGTCCCATATGGTGCATTTTAACCTTGAAGATTTGAAGGACCCTGAAGACACAGACACTGTAAACATGATTTTTACAGACTACATTTTTTTGTAAAGCTGCCATAACATACCAAGCCAAGTGGTTGAAAATATGAATTTGGGTCAATACCGCTTTTCACAGACTTGGCAGATGGGGAAGTGATACTGTCTGGCAGGTAAAGGGTTAATAATCCAAGCAAACCTCTACACACCTGTCTAACCTTTAGACCACCTCGTATCTGTATCAATATTTCTAAATACTCACCTATCAACATGTGCATGAGCAGTTTTAATGAATTGCTACTTTCCCATCTAAATACTGATCTTTTCAGTAATCAAGCTCGGTTTAAAACTGACATTAGACATTTCATTTTTAGTAGTTTACCTACTTAATTTTATTTTCTTGTGTATTTTTCAGATACATTGTATAGACCTCCCTTTTTCTATGCAACTTTTCCTATGACTGTATCTATCTGTAATTGCAGTTTTGTGCTATGAGTTTGTTTTTGCAACCTCTAAATGGGACTAGATCTGGTAGGCTTTCCCAGTAAATGAATAAAAATAAATAAACATACAACTACTTTAGCAGACCTCACTATTGATATGACTCCTAAAACCACATGTACTTTCTCTGCCGTGCCTTGCGAACTTGTAAGAGTAGACAAAACATAATGATGGCAAACAAGACCTGATAATGAAAGCCTCAATTAATGTTAAAAGTCTGTGCGTCAAAGTGATCTCCTTAATACCTAGCTTTCTATATTAATTTTCAATGAATTAAACTCTTTGCAACAGTGAAGGGAACTACAGCAGCTCCTACATATATGTTCTCAATGGTGCAAACAGTCCCAGAAATCACCAGGAAGTCTCTCTGGTTTGTCTCACGGCACATTATTAATATCTTTCAAACAACATTTTCCAATCTTAACTTCATCATGAAGTTGAAACGTGCAAATTATCTTTTCACAGCATCCAGTAAAGGTAATGTTTCGAAACTGGAGTAACTGCATCAACTTTGTCACTAATGGCCATAAAATCAAGCTTGTGGGTAGTACAAATGTCATGTCTTTTAGAGACAAGCAATGACCCACTGAGTGGTCATCCTTTACTGAACTGTTCATTCTTGTATGTCCCTTGAAAGAATTAATATTTTGTGTTTGCTAAACCAAGTGTCCCTAACTGACCTATTTTCCTACAAATTATTTGGTACATGCAACTCTACAACTCTACAATTTTTTGAACATTTTCCAAACTCGCCACTTCCTTCTCAAGCAAGTGTAATTTTTTGAACAATTCAAAGTGCGAAATGAGAAGACACGTTGCTGGAAGAGGACAATTTTCAATTCACCTAACAAGTCTTTGCGTTTTTCTAAAGATGGGAGACCTGCGTAACTCAATTCTGGAATCTCTGATTGTACAAATCAGAGTGAATGAAGGGGTATCTCCGGTATTATGATACAGTTGAGCCCTAGTACCACAATGATGCTAAATAAATATACATGTACATATACACTGTACATTATACATAGGACATGTATATAGCATCATGACAATAGGATCCCTCCACAGAAGAATCTGAGAGTGAAAGAGGAAATTTTTTATCAATTTATTCATATGTAGACTGTGACAATGTTCTTTATATTTGCCTTTGAGACAGCTATATGGTGAGTGCCACATGTGGTGTTAGAGTACCCTTTCAAAATATTTGATCTCAGTTCTCGGTTGTTTTACTGGAGGGCCACATATCTTTCTTTCAAGACTTTGACTGTGTTATGCGTAACAGTACTTTGTTCATAGTCTTGCTGTGTTGTACTGTGTATGTCCTCCACAATAACTGTGTATTAGGACTTTTGATTTTTGATTTTTGGATAATGGATGAGTATGATTGCTATTAATTCATTTCTGTTGGGGGATTCTACATAACCCTTTTCTATATATGTAATACATGTACACATGTCAAGGCTGATTTGGCGGGCAGGCTGATGTTTTTCAGTTGACTTAACCACATAACAGCTGGCATTTAAATTTGACCTCTGCTAAGGGGATGATTCAACTATCCTAAAAATAGGTATGGTTTCCAACATAGACAACTGCTGGCTGCTTTGATAAAACCAAATATGCACTTGTGCTTTGTTGAGGAATTGGAATTATTTTTTGAACTTGCCCCCAAGGAAATTCCCCTCAATGAATGTAAGGCTGTTGGAATTATCAAGGCCTGGAGTACAGCTGTGCAGCAAGATACAATAAACAAACTCATTGACAAAAGTAAAACACAGAACAACAAAACTGATCTCCTGTACCAACAGTGATGTTCTGTAGCACCATGGAGCTACCAAAAGAGTAGCTCCATGGCAGCATTAAAGTAGACTTATGATAATCTTCATGGACTACAATAAACCATGGCCCATGGGGTAAACACCTTTCCTCAGCCAGTAAAATTTGGAACAGAATGCCTCAGTTCTGAAATATTATAAGACCATTCTCATCTCATATACTCTGTGGAAATTCACAAAAAAAAACTTTCCGGACGAGTTTAACCACACTCACTGTGGTTTAGATATTAAAACCATGTGAAGAAATTTTGACGGACACGATCACAGCGAGGAATAAATCGTTGACCTCGTTTGTGCTATAAATACCAAGGTCACTTTAGTTCATACACTGTGTAGCATCTCTCAAATGATCTACCGGTATACAGCTTTGCCAAGGCATGACACGTCATTAATCAGGCAGTGGAGCGAGCGACGAGTCGTTTTAATGAAAGTCAAGCTCTGGACCAAGGTGTGCGTTCACTCTGCAGTACTACGCCGGATAACAGTCCCTCCACGCTATATTTTACTTCCATTTCCTTATGATACTTGTATAGACAGTACTTGAAGAGATCCGTAAAACATCTAGCGATAACAAAAACAAGCTATGAGATCGATGGATTGAGAGCTCGAGAGATTCGCCACTCTTCTAGCTACGAAGCTGGATTATGAATATTTTATTAACGTGAACATCGATTGACAATGACAACTGTAATAGCCGACTATGACTATGACTAAGTCAGTAAAGGACAACTCGACCGCTGCCAACTCATTGCTGAGCGACGCGGAAGCCTTTAGGTATTGGCATATGAAGGTCTTTGAAAGCTAGAGCATGTGTAAGACCTAACGAGAGCACCAAGACTGTGATTTATTTATATATTTAAAATACAAGTTTACCGCTGTTTTACCCAGACAGTGCCAAACGCAACTCCAAGACTACAGAGGTACAAATGTACAAGACCTCGATGCTAAGATACACAGGGAAAACGTCGACAACTGTACGAACAAGCACAACTTTGTGTCGTTTCTTGCCAGGAGAACGTTGAAGAAAGCTATCTATGTGGTCAGTCGGGTTATTACTTCATGTTAATATTGAGATAAACACGCCGCGAAAGGTAACATTATATGCTCACCTACCTGTAAAATTGTTGTGGGTCGCTCGCCAGTTCATTTGCTTTATTAACCTCACGCAGTGTCGGCCATTTTGTCTGTATGTAAATTTATGTGGTTTCCAGCGCCCTCAACTTCTGTATTGGGTTGTGATTTCTTTCTCAAGTATTATCATAATTCATACTCAGATAGATATACCATGAGATATATCTTGCTAGTAACAATAAATGTGGAAAGTGATTTCGAATAATTTCATTTCTAGCATTTTTCATGCTAGAAAATGGGAACTAGATGTGCAACAAAAGTCAAAATTAAGGACGTATTGTATTTTTAAAAAGGAATACGGAAAAGAAATGTATTTGACAGGTTGTATGTCTCGTGCGAAGCGGTCTCTCATGGCCCAGTTTAGGACGGGCATACTCCCACTTAAAATAGAAACTGGGAGATTCAGTAATCTTGCAGTTGAACAGAGGTTATGCGAATTCTGTCCTTTTCATGTTGAAGATGAATTTCATTTTTTGTTTCAATGTACTCTGTATAAAGATTACCGTAAGTCACTTTTAGACAAGATATTGACTGATATGCCAGATTTTAATGACTTAAGCAACGATAACAAGTTATGTATACTTATGACAAAATTCTGTAATGATGTAGCAGACTACATTTATAGGGCATTTTCGAGAAGGAAAAGCACACTTTACAAATAATGTATCCTTTTTTGTCTTCAATGTGGTATTCAACGTGTCTTATAAGCCCAGCGGGCTGGATGTGGCAATAGAAAACATTCCATTGTAATTTATTTAAATGGTGAATAAGTCCACATAGGACACTTAAATAAATAAAATACAACAACAACAACAACATCACTAGAACCGATAATTTCGATCCTGAGAAAACACCGAGAAACAAAACAACGGCAAAGTCACTTGACAATCCGGACCCAGGGTGGAATTTGACAATACGGCCGGATTTTCTTAGCGGTGTTGAATATCTGATTTTATACTATAAAAGAGCGTCTACTTTTTGGACTAATTGGTCGAAATCGACAACATTTGGGTCTCATTCAATTTATGGGTATTCATAAGAAAAATATTACTATGCAATACCAACAAGTCACACAACTTTTAGCCCAAAGTTATTTTTTGGGGAAAAAAAGGTATTTAAAAATGGAGCTTCGGGAGCCTCATTGGTTCAATACTGAGTGATGCTGGCTATGATCAAGGCGAACAGTATCTTATTAAATGGAAATAAGATCAGTATTTTTCAAGAACGATCAAAGGCTGTAGGAACTACGGCATAAAAAATCGACTGCGCGGACTGAAATCGAGATCGGTGTCGCTTTGTGCGTTTTATGATCATAGGCCAGTGTTGGGACAAAGGAGAGAATTTCAGAGAAATGTTCGGACTTCCAGCATTTCCCCAGGGCTTCTTACAAGTTCTGTACAACTCACAATAGTGTGAAAATAAGCAAACGATTCAACGACTTGTTTGTCAATATTGTTGACTTTGGTGCCTGAACATTGAGGGTGTAGCATGCTATCGCAGACATGCATCGATTATCGATATCATGTTTGTGCAGATCGCAGATTGACAAATATGGGACAGAGAAAGGGACCTGTCCAAATCAAATTTGTTCTAACCACAGCCAACCGATTTTATTGAGGAAAGTATTGAAAATAGCATGTACTTTCAGTACTGCATTCACATGTCTCGCTTCACGGCCTGAAAGTGATTATTCACCACTCCAACACATTGCTTCAGTAGCCGTGGAACGTCAACAGAGAGGGCGCAATTCACAACCAACCACCCCTTTGGCCAAAATTCCGTTACCTGATCACACCATTTTTTACAATGTGACGCAGGCTCCTAGTTTTTTTTTACTTAAAGGCCTGTGTTGGCACCAGGTTGTCGCATCAGAAAATTTACCCACCAGATTACAATTTCAATGGAAAACAAAAGGCTATCACACCTCAATAATCCTCTTACAGACTAGAACAAAAACGATCCCAGGGATCATGAACAGTGCCTTTAATACTCACTTGATGGTATGGTGGCGAAATGTGAAGATGTGGATCCCAGGGTCGATTTGCTACTGTTGATCAAAATTTCACTCAACTATACAGGGAAAAAAGTCGTCGGAACTGCGCCTGTGCTAGTTTCTTGTTTACAAACAATGTCGTGCACGATATCTAGATGCACCTCATCATCATAGCAGCAACACTTAAATTGTACGATGTAGATTATGACAGAAATGTTTTAACTTGCATCAATCACAATCGTATCTTGGATACAGTGTTTACATTGGTCGTATGGGTCCCATACGTATCCCTTTAATATCCTATGGAAATTATACATATATATCATCAATATATAAAGTAGTATCATTGACAGTTTGTCTTTTACTTTTATCAAGGGTAGAAGGTAAGCGTGAATGAGCCGTTGGCGCTTTTTGAAGAAGTAATACTGTATTAAGTTACCAGAGAAATTTGTAGGATATTATTAAAATGTGTCAAATTATTGCCGAAGACACGTCTGAATGATTTATAGAAAGTTTAGCGTCAACGAGGAAAACGGGTATTTTTTGTCAAAATAGCTGATGATGATGATAAAGTGAAGTGACACTATGACAAATACAGCTGATCAGTGGACGTATCTGTGCACCGTTACCAGTTTTAATTTCTCAAAACTAACCAACCAGCAAGGTATGCACACTCCAAACAGTCACGGTGGCGGGACTCTCACTGCCGTTTCACTTCTGGGGCAGTCTGATCGATCAACCATATTAGGAGTTGTTTATTTGCATAAAAATCTACATAAATCAGTATTCAGAAGTACTTCAGCCAATCACACCACAGGATCTACGCGTCAATCGACTAATTTCCCACCCTTTGTTATGAAAATCATGACCTTTCTTTTCAAATACGGATTAGGGAACGAGCACAATTAACGGCAGGGGGGCTGGAAGAGAAAATATGTGGTGCATATATTTTTTACAGCCCCCCCCCCTAACACCAGCAAAAAGTTTAGTGGCCACCCATCACCGGCAACAAAATTGTTGTGGCCCCCCCTCCCCAAAAAAGAAAGATTACATAGGTACAAAGTTGTACACATATATATAATCCTTATAACTTTTAATATGCTTTAGTGAAAACAACATTCTTGCATTCTTGAAATAAATAATAAACAAATAAATATATAAGTAATAAACAAACAAAATAAGATATGTTCAAGCTTTACTACTTGTAACACCTACAGCTACTTTTCAGTATTGTGTTGTGCTATTTTAATCTCAAAGAATGATGAAATTACCAAATACCTTATAAACATCTACAAGTTCATTCAGTGCTGTTATAGTTGTTATAGTTGAAGCATTGATTTAGACATGAATTATTTTTAATGATGACAGTGTTCACTGCACATCTCCAAGTTAGTCTAACAAGCTCAATATTGTGCATTTCATCATACTCTGAGTAAAATAAGAACTTCAAGTGAAACACCCATGGTATATAGAATGAATGCATTGTCTTTTTAATTTCCAAAGTATGATACAGCAAAGAGTAAGAATTTTGGGACAATTTTGTCACTGAGAAGACTGAACTGAACTGCATAATTATTTTTGAGTCTGTTTGCTGGTATGCATGTTTAGCATTTCATACGGTATGTCTATGCTTTACTTCAACTGAGTATCTGTATGATGTTTTCAGATGTTGGGGAAAAATGTATAACATGACCATTGTGATTTCAATGCACTTTCCACAACCCAGTGTCTGCCTTTCTATGACTACCCATGGACTACCCACGATATTCAATGTTACTCCACTGTAATGACAGTCTGCCATTGGAATAGTCCTTCATGGGCTAACTATAAAAGACCCATTAATGCCATTTTTTCTCCTTTTTTTCAGTATTTTTTTCCTGTGTGTCCACTACGTATTCTAGTTCTTCCTATAGCATGATGAAATAACCAGTTTCAACCTAGCCTCTGTATCATTACCAACCATTATTATTGTTGACAAATGAAGTCAATTTTCAATAATAATATTGCTCATTTTACACATAACAACTGCATTGTGAGGTTTAAGACTTGGTATTTCATCATGCTACAAGAAGTTTAACAAGGAACTCCAGCTTCAACAAGGAACAAAAATGCTGAAAAATATTCTCTGTCTGTCATGGTGTAAAAAATTTTGGTGGCCCAACCCTTACCTTCCCTGGAATTTTCATGGCCCACCCCAAGAACACTCATTTTTTTTCGTGCCCCCCCCCCAATTTTCTCTTCCGGCCCCCTGCCGTTAATTGTGCTCGGTCCCTTAGAATTCCTTATCCACACCGCTGCGGTGCGAATAACATATAATATTTATATCGAATACATGACGCAAACAATGGTACAAATGCACGTCCTATTACCCCTACAAGCAGTTTTACGTCTCAAATACGCACCATGGATCGGGAAAAGAGGAATAAGAAATTTAGATTCCTTATCCGCACCGCTGCGGTGCGAATAACATCTTCCTTAAAGCGCAGTGGTCGTCGCGCTGCGCATGCTCCTGAAGGGGTCCCCCTTGTTGACAACATATCCGAGAATGCCGCATGAGGTTACGGGTTGATTATTTTGTTTGCGATATTGCCGCTGATATGGCGGCTGATTTGTCACAACCATACCAACTTATCAAATCGAACACGCAATAAAAGGTCAATTAATCTAAGTTAAATATCTGCTGAATATTGAACTGTAATTACACGCTGGATTGAGATCACATTTGATCATGATTTTCTTGAATCAGTTGAATGGGGCTAGCTCGAGCCATAGGAGCTAAACACTTACCCGTACGCGTGTATATGCCAATAGACTATCAATGACCGGGCTCTGGTCTACGACATCGCTAGCAAGGACGAGAACTTTTATTTCAAGAGGCCCAACAGGAGTACAATTGACAAAAACGCAAGCTACAGAAATCTACAGGTCGCAGAGCAATGCCCGCTGCAGCAAAAAGCATCTCTTCCGTGGTCTTCATGAACATCGGTGCCGGTGTCAAGAGATCCGGGTATGTGGCGCGCTACACTCGGCTGTGGAGAATCCAACTTCACTACGAAGTTTACCGCGTTTGGGAGTGCAAACGAGAATTCCGAGTACAGGTATCAAGTCAAGTGAAGGACCTTTCATAGGTATTCTTGTTATGTGGGGGTTAACTCATTTGAAAGAGGATTCAGACCTACCCGGCAATCAGGAGGTACAACAACGAAGTTTGCGTAGCACCGGTAGGCCTTTTATATAGCCCTGCGTACAGGTCTGTGTGTTCTCCCGACGTTATACGGCCTCCACCACAGGCCGTATAACGCCGGGAACACACAGCCCTGTACGCAGGGCTTACGGTAGGCCTACACTAGCTGGCCGTTGGATCTCTGCCATGACCGTGCACAGGATCTCTCAATACGTGCATATGTGTAGCCGTGCAATTTTCCTGCCAAATGCTGCGAAAACCCGCTCGTTTTGTCTATTGTGTCCTGTCATTTGACTATTTCTTGCCACGTATTACTAAAAGAAGTAAGAAATGGTGATCAATAGTGGGTCGTGGGCCAAGTCGTCGCGGGCCGATACGTTGTGCAGGTTGTTGTGGGACCGGATTCTTGTATATCCGTGTACGTCAACGCGGTGACCTTCTCCCTTATTGAAGCAACAGCATCTCCCGTGTCCTGCTCTGGCTTGCCGATCATGGTCTTGAGTGTAATTTTTGTGTTAGGCATTGTGCTTGTTGCTGGTCTAATATATATACAATGTTGATCATTTTAGTGATGTATTTTTACTGTGCTGTACATAGCATTGTGTACAACCAGCGTGACCACGCGCGATCAAACCCATTTGTTCACTCTTACTGCATGCAGTAAACTCAGCGACATAATGTGCAGAGTGTCTCCATGTTCGAAGCCTTACATGAGTTTATAGATAGAAATAAACCGTACTGAAGTTCGTTTCCGATCTTAATATTTTACTATTGCAAGATGTTGAGTCTTACAAGGGCATTAACAAAGTGAGGGACCGCTCCCACCTCACCCCGATTGAAGTTGAGAAGACTTATGTTTACAAACACTTATGTTTATCAACAACAAAATCGCGCACGCGCAGCGCGACGACCACTGCGCTTTAAATATTATGAGGTTATTACGAAATACCGCAAAGGATGCACGAGGACATTGGCGCAGCGTATCGCCCGACGCGAAGCGGAGGGCGATGCGCGGCGCCAATGTCCGAGTGCATCCTTTGCGGTATTTTCGTAATAACCTTATTATTATACATCTTACATTCCTGATCGGGGCATCAAAATGTCGGAGTAGTGACCGTTTTCGTGCAATGTCAACAATTTTTCTTCCGATTTTATCGCGCCAGTGTGGAACGCTACCTCGGACGCGCTTCTGCAAGTTTTGGAGTGTGTGCACTACACACATTAGTCTGGCAGAGACCCTGCGATTCGCGTTCTCCCCTGTTGGAACACGCGCGCCCTTCAGAGACGCGACGCGAATCCCAGGGTCTGGACGTTCTTGCAAGCGACCGGTCGGATTTCTGCCTGATCCGGGTACTTTATAGAACTCCACATTTCCGTTAATCAAAAAAAAATGACAAGTACCATAGCCAAATAAAATTAAAAATAAAAAATAAAAACATACCACGTATATATACGGTGGCCCAAAAACTACCTGTTCTCCGCATTCAAAGTCTGCGTCGCAATCAAATGTTTTCTCTCACATATGTCTCTGCATTCAAAGTCAGCGTCGCAATCAAATGTTTTTCTCTCACATATGTCTCTGCATTCAAAGTCTGCGTCGCAATCAATTGTTTTTCTCTCACATATGTCTCCGCATTCAAAGTCTGCGTCGCAATCAAATGTTTTTCTCTCACATAAGCTTATGTCTCCGCATTCAAAGTCTGCGTCGCAATCAATTGTTTTTCTCTCACATATGTCTCCGCATTCAAGTCTGCGTCGCAATCAAATGTTTTTCTCTCACATATGTCTCCGCATTCAAAGTCTGCGTCGCATTCAATTGTTTTTCTCTCACATATGTCTCCGCATTCAAAGTCTGCGTCGCAATCAAATGTTTTTCTCTCACATAAGCTTATGTCTCCGCATTCAAAGTCTGCGTCGCAATCAAATGTTTTTCTCTCACATATGTCTCCGCATTCAAAGTCTGCGTCGCAATCAAATGTTTTTCTCTCACATATGTCTCCGCATTCCAAGTCTGCGTCGCATTCAATTGTTTTCTCTCACATATGTCTCCGAGGTATGCCTCAGTGTACGTTATTCCGCGAAGCATAATTTCTATCGAACAGCGCTATTGACAACGACGAACATTGTATCAAGTTATTTTCAATAGATTATCGATCGAAAATTTGTTTGGACGGGCCGGGCGCTCGTGTGTTGAGGTCACGTCATAAACATTTCACAATAACCCATATATTGACTTATACACTTAAATATCAACATTGAAGGTATCCGTTGGTTTCCTGTACTGAAATTAAATCGACGACAATTTTTTTAGTTTTGGTGATACTTTTACGTACGTTTCGGCACATTTTGGCGCACCTCGGCGTAGTTTGGCGCCATAAATTGTGAACGGGGGGGGGGGGGGGCGACTACACGCGAGTGAGCGAGACAACAATGTATCAATTTCGGACAAAAGGATATCGATCGATAACGTTCACTGCACGATTACAGTGGAGACTCTACGCCCGTTCGCCTCTGTTCTGTGTTATTCTTGCAGTTTACTGGGATTTTCATAGTTAATATTCGCCAAAATTTGGTATAAATTACAACAACCTGACTGGTATTTGGTCTGTATAATTTAAGAGACGCTAACCGATTAAAATGGGTCAATATTAGACCCTGATTCTGCATATGCAAACGCTGTAAGATCGCCATTTTATTGAGGGCAAGAGCAAAAATTCAGCGATCGGAAAAATAAAATGCAACTAAAACAAGTTTCGTCGAGAAATTCAAAAAACTAAAACGACAGCAATTTTGTATATATATCAAGGAAACACCGTGCCACTTTTCACTATAATTGGTTCAGAATTGAGAAATTTGAACGAGCGATAGTTGTACGGTCTGTTCTGTACATTAAACGCAATTGTTTTCTATGGGAAATCGAGCAGAGTAGACACATCGTAAAATGAAAAATACATCTGAAAAAAACCGTTGGTTTAACTTTTTCATTTCGCTGTTATTTTTTATAATATTTGGTATGACACATATCATGAAGGGTAACTAAAACTCTATGGTTTTATTTTTTTAGTTTCCCTCTTTTTTTATGAAATGACGAGTTGAAGATCGTTTTGCTGTTGACTGTGTTTTTACTGATTTTGCATATGTCTCTTATCGCTTACGTATTTTTGGAATTTCCTTGTGAAATTCTTCCCAAAATATTATAATTGTAAGGGCAGCATATACGGGAAATAGGACCTGTTGCTCTTTCATTAATATTTAGATGTGCAGCAAGGAAATACGGCGAAATTTTCAACATGACGCGGGAGGTGAAATTGACTCTCCGAACGCGCACTCCACGTATGTGTGGCAAAAATTCGGGACGCTATATACCGTACAAAATGGGGCGCCTTTGGGCCGTAGTGCACTACGTGGAGTGCGCGTTCGGAGAGTCAATTTCACCTCCCGCGTCATGTTGAAAATTTCGCCGTATTTCCTTGCTGCACATCTAAATATTAATGAAAGAGCAACAGGTCCTATTTCCCGTATATGCTGCCCTTACAATTATAATATTTTGGGAAGAATTTCACAAGGAAATTCCAAAAATACGTAAGCGATAAGAGACATATGCAAAATCAAGTAAAAACACAGTCAACAGCAAAACGATCTTCAACTCGTCATTTCATAAAAAAAGAGGGAAACTAAAAAAAAAAAACCATAGAGTTTTAGTTACCCTTCATGATATGTGTCATACCAAATATTATAAAAAATAACAGCGAAATGAAAAAGTTAAACCAACGGTTTTTTTCAGATGTATTTTTCATTTTACGATGTGTCTACTCTGCTCGATTTCCCATAGAAAACAATTGCGTTTAATGTACAGAACAGACCGTACAACTATCGCTCGTTCAAATTTCTCAATTCTGAACCAATTATAGTGAAAAGTGGCACGGTGTTTCCTTGATATATATACAAAATTGCTGTCGTTTTAGTTTTTTGAATTTCTCGACGAAACTTGTTTTAGTTGCATTTTATTTTTCCGATCGCTGAATTTTTGCTCTTGCCCTCAATAAAATGGCGATCTTACAGCGTTTGCATATGCAGAATCAGGGTCTAATATTGACCCATTTTAATCGGTTAGCGTCTCTTAAATTATACAGACCAAATACCAGTCAGGTTGTTGTAATTTATACCAAATTTTGGCGAATATTAACTATGAAAATCCCAGTAAACTGCAAGAATAACACAGAACAGAGGCGAACGGGCGTAGAGTCTCCACTGTAATCGTGCAGTGAACGTTATCGATCGATATCCTTTTGTCCGAAATTGATACATTGTTGTCTCGCTCACTCGCGTGTAGTCCCCCCCCCCCCCCCCCCCCCCCCCCCCCCCCCCCCCCCCCCCCCCCCCCCCCCCCCCCCCCCCCCCCCCCCCCCCCCCCCCCCCCCCCCCCCCCCCCCCCCCCGTTCACAATGGCGCCAAACTACGCCGAGGTGCGCCAAAATGTGCCGAAACGTACGTAAAAGTATCACCAAAACTAAAAAAATTGTCGTCGATTTAATTTCAGTACAGGAAACCAACGGATACCTTCAATGTTGATATTTAAGTGTATAAGTCAATATATGGGTTATTGTGGAAATGTTTATGACGTGACCTCAACACACGAGCGCCCGGCCCGTCCAAACAAATTTTCGATCGATAATCTATTGAAAATAACTTGATACAATGTTCGTCGTTGTCAATAGCGCTGTTCGATAGAAATTATGCTTCGCGGAATAACGTACACTGAGGCATACCTCGGAGACATATGTGAGAGAAAAACAATTGAATGCGACGCAGACTTGGAATGCGGAGACATATGTGAGAGAAAAACATTTGATTGCGACGCAGACTTTGAATGCGGAGACATATGTGAGAGAAAAACATTTGATTGCGACGCAGACTTTGAATGCGGAGACATAAGCTTATGTGAGAGAAAAACATTTGATTGCGACGCAGACTTTGAATGCGGAGACATATGTGAGGAGAAAAACAATTGAATGCGACGCAGACTTTGAATGCGGAGACATATGTGAGAGAAAAACATTTGATTGCGACGCAGACTTTGAATGCGGAGACATATGTGAGAGAAAAACATTTGATTGCGACGCAGACTTTGAATGCGGAGAAATATGTGAGAGAAAAACAATTGATTGCGACGCAGACTTTGAATGCGGAGACATAAGCTTATGTGAGAGAAAAACATTTGATTGCGACGCAGACTTTGAATGCGGAGACATATGTGAGAGAAAAACAATTGATTGCGACGCAGACGACTTGAATGCAGAGACATATGTGAGAGAAAAACATTTGATTGCGACGCAGACTTTGAATGCAGAGACATATGTGAGAGAAAAACATTTGATTGCGACGCAGACTTTGAATGCGGAGAACAGGTAGTTTTGGGCCACCGTATATATAGGTCTACCGGCTACTAGTATATATTCTCTCCGCCCCGTTAGATAGGTGTTTCTTTTGAGGTCACTACCCTTATGAATATTCATATACTTGCAAAAACGGACAGTCGCTGTGTCTGGCAGCGCGTGCTCACAGCTGCACAGCGTAGTCTTCGAATGCAGGCCCATCGTGGGCGCGCACAAAACAAGGCACAGCGACTGTGGAGAGTCTATACACACATACGTACGTACAGAGCGCGCGCGAGACTTGTTCTGGCACTCGTCCAAGGTGTCCCTTGACAGTGGCGACGCACATAGTCGGAACGCACCAAATCGAACTTCTCTACGTGGGGGGTATGGAACGAAAAAATTCAAATTTATATCGCCGCATTCTGCAATTGAAACCATGGAGATGTTTCGCTTAGGGTCTGTCTACCCGTGTTCCGTGTGCCGTAAAAACTAAATACTATGGAAGATATCAACGTAACCTATAGGGTGGAACAGACATTTGACACAAAATTGTCCATTTTGTGAAAAAATATGGTGAAAAACAAAGTCGTCGCGTGCGTTCCTACCCTCAAAATTACTCAAACCGCCCTAAATTTTATCGTTTTACTCCGTCACCCTGTCGTCCCCAAGTTAGATTTGGCCAGTGATCGATAGCGCAGATACTAAGTTTTGAGACTACGTATTCGGTTTTTGTATTAAAGCCGTGAGACGGAAATGTTAACTTAAAATGTGCCTAAAACACCATCGACCATGACCTAGCGAGTAAATAAAGCCGCCCTCTACCGATGACCTTTGCCATCTCTGTTGTTTTTTTAGAATTTCATTTTTCATCATCATTGCCTTTTTGTTCAGAAATAATGCTTCGTATCCATTTTGTAACTTGTTATAAATGATTTTTTTCCTTTCTTTTAACAAAGTAAGCCTACGTCTGATCATTGTAACACAACCTACATGCTTTTTTTTAGGAACAAGGTGTTTTGTTTTAAGGCACATTAGCTGTATTTTAGGATGATTTTTAAATATGAAAAAAAAGTGACTAAAGCCAAAGTTCTTCCCAAAATGTGATAAAAAAGTTTCCAAATTTGGTGAAGAATGTACAACTTAGATTTTTAACAATACAAAAATTTTTGGCTTCCAAATATGGATTCGAGTAATGACAGGGAATGCAAAAGCTATCTTTGAAAATCAGATAATATATTTTGGAGAGCATTGCAAAGTGCATGTGTAGAAAAGATACAGCTAATGGGGCTTTACTGTATATTTCAGGTATTATTTGCTCTTATGTCTAGGCGCACATCCAGACATATATGGCCTTCAAAAATGATTGCAGGACTGCTGAGACTTTGGTTTAGTCATCTTGGTATTCATTTCAGATAGAATAAAATATTTCTGTGTCATGCATTTTGTAATTTATCAAAGGGTACTACACCCAGACAATTTTTGAAACACATTCAACACTTATTCCAAGCTTCCATATTGCCACAACTAAATAAAATTGCCAGACAGTCAGGAATATTGTTAAGGTCAACATTTTATTGCAAAATTAAATCAAAAAAATCAAAACATTCTTCCTGCACTTTCTGTGTCAGTTCTTTCACTGTATAGATGTTCCGTGATCTGAAAGTAGAAAACAAATGTAATGACAATACATTAAATGGGAATTATAAATAACATTTTAAGGTATGTATCCAATTAAAAAAAATACACCTTGAGCCTTCTTAATGTACATGCATAGATCACATAGAGCTCTCACATCATCAGCTGTTCCAACACCTAGTCATTTACTCTGGGGGCTGAAGGAATCGCGATTATAATCTTATTTTTTTCAGATCCCCCTTCAATACCCTAAATAATATTCAAATGCCCCCCTCTATATGATCAAAATTTTTAAAGTTCCCCCAACTATCACAATCCCACATATTTGTAAAGGATGTGTATGCAGAAAAAATCACGTATTGCGGCGTTCCGCTCACAGGTGTTCAACACTACCTGCTATTAGCACTTTGTAAAGTCATATTCCTGAGACAAGTTCTTAAATTGATTCATCTTAAAGGCATCAGTGAACTTTTTGTTTATCGGTCTAAGCCATCTTGAGTTCATCCAACTCTGTCCAGGTCAATTGTTGCTGCCATAGAGCACAAAAAAATGATGATCATCAGAGAGTAGGAAAGTTGTGAATTCTGGCTCATTGCCATGTTGTCAAAAACTGAGCACAATGACTTACCAAAAATTTGTTTCAAAAGTCCAAGACATATATGAAGTAGATGCTACTCGAAATGGACAATACTGGATGGCTAAAAAGTTCTATCAAATAAATGTTTTAATCTCTGAAATTTTGGGTGTAATAATGGCAAATTTGGTTAAAAAATAAATAAAGCCATTAGTCACATATTTTTTTCATTTAGTCCTCACTGTTCAAAGTTTTACTTTCGTATTGTTTTATGACAAGAATATGAAAATATAGAAAATCAAGCATGGTGACCTCATCTTTTTCTTTAATATTTGATTTATTCTCATATGCCACAATTCAAAAATTCACGATAACTTTTCAAGTCTCCTGGTCTTCCATATGTTGCTCCCTGGCCTATATGTTTCACTGTCATGATCGTCATTTGACCGAAACCCTTCTTCAACTACCGTGTACATCAGAGTCATAACTATCTCTGCACTGCTCAGGTATGCAGTAACAGTGAAAACTGCAGTAGCAGGGCAGAATCTGATAGTGATACTTTGATAATTTTGACAATATTTTTGTTCAGTTTATACAACTGAGTTCTTGTTCTACTCCCTACAGCATCTTGAACTGTCCAATATTCAGATTGCTATCACAGCCTGTGTATGTGTACCATGCATTTGTATCACTGACTGTCAGTCTGAACTCTAATTAAATTGTCACCAAATACATATTTGTATATACAGGTTTTGTCGACAAACTGAATATTGTGTGTTTGAGCATGCTGTAGGGAGACAGCAAGAAACTGTAGTTGATATATTACATAGAAATATTGCAGAAATCATCAACATTTGCAGCTTCTGCCCTGTGTAACTAGGCTCATTTGGCTTTTTACGACAAATCACACATGTTTAGATTTGTTTGAAATAAATGTCATGAAATGTAACAAAAATGGTTCTAGATTTTGTTAAAATATTACTAACATTACAACAATTCCATGACATAAAAATTGTATTCATTTTTCATTGAATTACCTACAAAAACTTTGAATTTGAAAATGTAAAACATAAAAGGGAACCAAAAAATGTTCAAGTTCCCCCTACAGGTGGAGCAAAATTTTCAAGTCCCCCTCCCCTCTACTACCCAGAAATTTTCGAATCCCCCCTGAATTCCTCCAGCCCCCTTAACCGTTTTTTGTGAAGGCAGCCTTACGAGTTTATGGATGTACATATTATTGACACAAGTATTTTTATCCTACACATAAACAGATGCTTTTTATATTTTAGAATGCAGCTTTTAGCATATCAAACAGAGAGCTTGTCATCAGATCTGTGTATATATTTTTTTGATGAAAAGGGAAGAAATATTATTTCTCTACACAGAATGTTGCGATGGAAACTAATGAAACTGTCAGATACGGAGGAAGATTTTTCGCTCATCCCAAAGAGATGTTCTGCAAAATAACAGTTCCGTTAAACCCTGCAATATTATTTTAGTTGCAATCGATTACCGGACATGTTGTACGGCCTCCTTGGCTCACTTCCGGTTTGTACATAGCTGAAAATAAATCGCTCTCAGAATGCCATCTGATCTTCCCCAAGTCCGATTTTGCTCCAGCACATTAAATGATGAGTAAGGATAATAAATTTACCAAAACTTTACAAATTAAACCCATGAGACGGAAATGTTAACTTCTCAAACGACGGTATTAATTTCGCAAGTTTCTGCCAGATATGTCACAACCCACCCACAGTTGACATTGAAAGTTTTTGCCGTATTTCCGAAGAAAATGTCAAATATTTGGGGAAAAGCCATCAAAACAACTGTCGGACCATCAATCTACTAGAACCAACGCACTTAAAACATATTTATCTAATTTAACGGTCAAAATTTAATGAAATTTGGAGAGCTCAGCTTACCTGATGTGTCGCCCTGTCAGTCAGCTTCGACTCGGTGGCGCCCGTCGTCTCGCCTTAGCGACGACAGAATCTGGAATAGACACGCCTAGCAACAACGGAAAAATCGCCTATGTGCGTCCGCACTGTGAAACCGTTCTACAGTGAACGCGCAGATACAGCCGCAGGGAATGGGGCGCCTTGAAACCGTGCCGTATGGAACGGGCGCGAGTTCCGTACGGCTTTTTTAGCGCACGCTAAATTCTATTGTTCTCGATGGTAGATGTATAATAATATATTTATCATGAAAATGGTCTGAAGGCAGGCTCAATAGGTCACACCAGTACCGCTGCCCCTACCCCTGGGGAAGGACATTTGTGCGACGCCCTATGGTAGAAATGGGGTATAGGGCCGACCAGATTATCGAGTATGATAGCTCTCCGCTATCTCCGTTTCAGGGTAGTAGTCGGCAGAGCAACCAAATACGATTGAATTTTTCAGTTTAAAAACTGCGAGGACTCGTCATATCAGTGACATTTCACAACAATGCTGTAAAACTGGAACTTCGATCACAAATTGATTTAGAAAGATGACAACCTTCTGAAGAATTAGAAGCAGTCAATCAAAGTTTAGATTTATAACATGAAGTTTCTGAGCTGATAGTTTCCCCAGCTGACATCTATTTCCAAAGTTTCTTTCAACCTTAACCCTTTGACCTAGCGCTGTAATTTTCTCCCGCCAAAATTTTAGTGCAAAATGTTACCAACTTTTGTGAGTTTTTCTGTAATTTTTTTATAATTTTGGACCAAATGGACATCACATTTTATTTGCTACACTTTCTTCTCAAAATTTCGGCAAAAATCTGAGAAAAATTTACTGGGGTGTATTTTATAAAGAGGACAAAAATAGACTTTGGCGCTTAAAGGGTTAAACACGAATGTTTCGAAGTCGCCATTGCCTTCAGTATAAATATCGCATAATCGTGATAGTTTCCAGTCAGCTGATATATATATTTACATTTTAAAAAAAGAACTCAAAGTTGGTCTTATGTCGATTTTTTCCCTGCTCACTCTAACAAAGAAAAATTTCACATCTTACGAAGGATTTTCTATCTTAAATTACGCTCGTATGTTAAGACATGGGACTGAGAATTTAAACATTTTTGGGTAGGCAACGTACGATCAAGTTTTAGAAAGTTCTAATCGAAATTACTTTAAAGTCGGCAAAATTGTATTTCTCAGAGTGTATTAACATAATTTTTGCAAATATTTAGATTTTGACCAAGTCACGTGACTAACAGGTAATATTTTCCTGATAAAATCACATATTGGTTGTAATGAGATATTTCAACTTCAAGACAAAAATTTATTCAAACTAAATTGCCAGTAGATATAAAGAAGCATGAAATTTAATAAAAAAACACTGAATAATTCAAAATAATTAACTTTTCCCAGCTGAAATCTTTTTCCCAAGTTTCTTTCGACCCTGATGCGAATTTTTCGAAGTCGTCATTGTCTTCAATTCGATTAAACTTGTAAACTTTTCGCAATTTTTTTCTTCAAAAACCAAAAAAATTGAGCAATATTTTTATTTCACGGACATTTTGAAATATTTAATAGATATGTCAAATTATTTTATTCAGGTCATGGTGTCTGTTATGTGTAGTGATAACTACTCTTTCAGAATATGCAGAAAAACTGACAAAAATGGGTTTACAAGTTGAAACTTTACCTTTTGTTAGTGTATGAATTTTGGCAGAAAAATGTCAACTTTCAGTCACGTGACTGTGTCTGTCAACATTTATCACAGAGTATCTGTTAAAGTATAAGAAAACAAAGAAGATGACCATATTTCAGTCAATTCGGACCATATCCCTTGAAATAATGCAGTCCGGTATGTTTTCTATCTCAAAATTAGGACCAAATGAAGTGTTATTAACTACAGAGAACTGTCATAAATCATGTCTATTTTACGCCCATTAAAGTGCCAAGAAGACATACATATATATATATGTACGGACTCTCGAATTTTTATACTACTTTACTAGTCTACCGTTCAGCTCTACAGACAGCATGGAGGTAGAGTCGCTTGTTCCTGTATGGAATTAGTAAAGTTTCAACGCTTTATTTTTGCGAAAAGCCTAAATTTAGTTTTCCCGATAGAGTTAACACGGGGATTGCGGCCATTTTGAATATTGAAGCCCCAATAGCTGTGAATTTTATGCATTATTTTCATAATTTTATGTTCAAACCAAAGTTGGTTAATGTAAATATGCTAACTGAAGGACGTGTATAGAAGTATCACTGCTCGCTGATTTGGAATGCCCACGCGTTTTGAACAGGTCAAATAATAAACAGGTGCTGCACTCGTAAAATGGCGGCCCACGGAAAATTACCAAAAAATTGTAGTATTTCGTGCACATACACATCGTGATCATCCATGATGCCATTTACTTGAATCATGGAGGGACCGTGCTTGAATGCACAACACATGATGACAAAAATTTTGTTGTCGTAAACTTTATTTTCTCTATAACGTGACTAGTTTTTGACAATTGCGGGAAATCTAAAATAATGTTAAAACTTTTGAATTTACATGCCACTTTCGACATTTATGACAGTGCTCTACTGTAACACTTTTTCAGTCTTTAATGGGTCTTATTCAAAGAAACCTCTTGGAAAACTTAGGGTACTTTGAGATCCGTTTATTACACATTCGCAGCTATTGTGGCTTAAAATATCCATACACTACGGCCCAAAGGCGCCCCATTTTGTACGGTAATAGCGTCCCGAATTTTCGCCACACATACGTGGAGTGCGCGTTCAGAGAGTCAATTTCACCTCCCGCGTCATGTTGAAAATTTCGCCGTATTTCCTCGCTGCACATCTAAATATTAATGAAAGAGCAACAGGTCCTGTTTCCTGTATATGCTGCCCTTACAATTACAATATTTTGGGAAGAATTTCACAAGGGAATTCCAAAAATACATAAGCGATAAGAGACATATTCAAAATCAAGTAAAAACACAGTCAACAGCAAAACGATCTTCAACTCGTCATTTCATAAAAATAAGAGGGAAACTCAAAAAAATAAAACCATAGAGTTTTAGTTACCCTTCATGATATATGTCATACCAAATATTATAAAAAATAACAGCGAAATGACAAAGTTAAACCAACGGTTTTTTCAGATGTATTTTTCATTTTACGATGTGTCTAATCTGCTCGATTTCCCATAGAAAACAATGGCGTTTAACGTACTGAACAGACCGTAAAACTATCGCTCGTTCAAATTTCTCAATTCTGAACCAATATTAGTGAAAAGTGGCACGGTGTTTCCTTGATATATATACAAAATTGCTGTCGTTTTAATTTTTTGAATTTCTCGACGAAACTTGTTTTAGTTGCATTTTATTTTTCCTATCGCAGAATTTTTGCTCTTGCCCTCAATAAAATGGCCATCTTACGGCGTTTGCATATGCAGAATCAGGGTCTAATATTGACCCATTTTAATCGGTTAGCGTCTCTTAAACTGTACAGACCAAATACCCGTCAGGTTGTTGTAATTAATACCAAATTTTGGCGAATATAAACTATGAAACTTCCAGTAAACTGCAAAAATAACACAGAACAGAGGCGAACGGGCGTAGAGTCTCCACTGTAATCGTGCAGTGAACGTTATCGATCGATATCCTTTTGTCCGAAATTGATACATTGTTGTCTCGCTCACTCGCGTGTAGTCCCCCGTTCACAATGGCGCCAAACTACGCCGAGGTGCGCCAAAATGTGCTGAAACGTACGTAAAAGTATCACCAAAACTGACAAAATTGTCGTCGATTTAATTTCAGTACAGGAAACCAACGGATACCTTGATGTTAAAGTGTATGAGTCAATATATGGGTTATTGTGGAAATGTTTATGACGTGACCTCAACACACGAGCGCCCGGCACAAGCGGCGCCCAAACAGATTTTCGATCGATAATCTATTGAAAATAAATTGATACAATGTTCGCCGTTGTCAATAGCGACCGGCTGAGAGCGCTGTTCGATAGAAATTATGCTTCGCGGAATACCGTACACTGACGCATACTTTTGGGCCGTAGTGATAAATTTGAGGTAATTTTTCGCCAGGTGTCAAAATTTACACGGCGGGCGTGACCCTCAATTTTTAGTTTGATTTTGAAAGAGAAGGGTTGAATGTTTCGCCACAGTCCCTCTATCGCTGAGGAAAGTTTTAGCAAAAGATAAAATCTTTCAGTTTCTTGGCGCTAACTGTGTAACCTTACTGTAGTTCTTGCAAGGGTCATATTGTTGTCTTTAGTCTGCTATTGTTATTCAGTGTGAGAAGAAAGTGTGAGAGAACATGTTAATGAGTTGCTGTTGATTTGGATTCCCTTTCTATGTTCATTTACATAACATGTAATATGAATATAATATGCATATCAATGATACGGTATTTGCATATCAATGTATTTCTAATGAGGATTATGGTATGTTTTCTTCCGAATAACGCAAATTTCAAAAGCAAGCGTTATGAGACACTTGACTGACGAGATTATGACATGATACTCTTAATTGTTTCGATAAAAGACGGCCTGACAAACTTTACCCTCAACCGATATCTACTTGGCTCGTTATTCCAGTTTTCCCTATTTTACTCTCACTGTTTGTAAAGTTTGTGAATTAGGAGTGATCCATAAAAAGGCACAAAATTCATAAGGTAATTGTGGAAGTACATTGTACTAACCTGGGAGCTCCAAGGGCATTTAAAAGCCAGGGACAGGGGCCTAGGGGTTGACCCGTTATCTCTTTGGAAATAACTCACTTGTAGGTCTTAGACTGAGGTGAGCCTCTATAGAGTGTGTGGCGCTTAGGATCCGGTCCTCCCCTCCCTTACCGTGTCTGAACAAGGCAGCGTTCGTTCACAACACCCCCTTCCCTCACACGGGACTTGGTTTTTACCCATTTTACCTTTGGATAATAAAAACAAAGGTTTCGTCAACATTTTTGAAAGAGGGCGCTAGGACAATTTTTTTAAATACTGCCTGCAGAGGACGCTATCCATAAACCAACGTGCCTGTGCAGTATAATCAGCTGATTCAGAAGTCGTCCGTAACTCTGTAAGCAAATTTTCCTACCTCACGTTATAAGGAAATTGAAGGTCAGGTTGGGCAGATTACGTTTTAAACTTTTAATAGATTTACAACAGTTTTCACCTTTTACAAATGAGATCAAACCAAGAGAGCGCACTCCAAGGGCATTTAAAAACCAGGAGTGGGTCGGTGGTAACTCACGGAAACCGGGTAGGTAGCCCTGCCTGCGTGCCTTGCTGTGTGTTCCTGGCGTCCTGCCACCACAGTGGCGTTACGCTGTGTATAACGCCGGAAACAGACAGCACGGTAGGCAGTGCTGGGTAGGTATCTTTGAGGTGGACCGTGGTGAGCCCCTTATGTGGTGCTAATAGGGTCCAGCCTCCGCATGTTATCACAATAGCAATGCCAGGGGGCAGCTAGGCGCTTCTATCGTCGCTTTGAGAAGACTCTGCTACTTCATTTTTTGTACATCCATAGTTACTTGTAGTGAAGTGTAAATGCATAATGCCATGCCATATGCATATGTCGTATAGCATTATACGTCATATTGCATTAATTTCTTCTGAGATGAGAATGTCTGAGTTGGAGCATGGATATACAAAAATAGAGTCTATTTTTTGTACATCCGTGGTTTGAGAGTGCCAGGAGCATGAGTGAGACCAGTGTGCTCTAACATGGATAATATTGTCAATCTTATTCGGATAATATCAGATAAAACGGTCCAGCTGCTTGTTATGGTCAATAGCTTCTAATATTGAAGTTGGACGATATTATCGCGTGTCAGGCATCAGCCACTTCCCAGCACTTCCTATATTAGACTGGAAATTAGAAGTTTGACGATATTACTGATATTATCCAGTAAAACGGCATTTTGGTCATTAGCCACTTCCCAAACTTACCACCATGTATTAGACTCTCAATTAGAAATTAGACTGTATTGTGTATTTTATCCAATATTATCTAATAAAACACCATGTTGGGCATCAGCCACTTCCCAACCCTTCTCTTAAAGTAACTTGGTAGTTAGACAACAATATTGATTTTATCCGATTTTATCTGATGTCGAGCATTAACGAGTTCCTGACCCTCCTATTAGACAGCATACTAGTAGACTTCTTCTAAGCATTGTTTGCAAATGTGTAATAGGAAAGTGTGATAAGTGATATACTTTCAGTCAGAAAATTTTGCCTTTATTCACAAGTTTCTCTTTTTTATTCTGCAGGATGTTGTTGCTAATAAGATACAGACTGGAACTAAACGAAATATAAGTAACCTGGTTAACGGAACCCAAATTGATGGACAAAAACTGTAACTTTTGATTATGATTTCATTAGTCCACGAAGAATAATTAGCCAATCTGGAATTCTTTTCAAAAAATTCCAGCAGATAGTTCTTTGTAATTATATTTACAGTTTTAAAAAGGATAAAATATGGGGTACAAGAAAAGGCACAAATTTTATGTTATGATATGAAAATGATGGCCTGGTAAACATGTAAGTATGCCAAGAACTTATTGTGGTCGAACAAGTCAGCAATATTCTTTTTGCCATAATTCCTGTAACGCAGAGCGAATTGCTTTCGGTAGAACATTTCGACTGAATCACTCAGCCTTCATCAGCTGTTGTGTCATTGTGAATTAGAACGATGATGTAACCGGTCCACTGACCACAGAACGGCATTGAAATCTCCTTGAATTTCCATCCCCTCATCCCTGTCTACCGAAAGCAATTCGCTGTGAGTTCCAGGAATACGGCAAAAAGGATATGATTCCAGAACAAGGAAAAAATATTTTATTCGTAGGTCAGCAGAAGTTCTACTCCGGAATGAAAAGGACACATGGTGCTCTGCAGACTCATGAGTACTCCCAAAAGATCGCATGATGTTGGAGTGATATTTGTCATGCATTTTAGCCATCAGTCTGTAAGTGTGTCATTTGTTTGTATATGTTTTGTCTCAATGTTTACTCGTATAATAGTCAGCTAGCAGCTTTAATTAGTCAATGAGATGTTATCATTTTGATAGGTTTTTGTGTTTATTGTGTTAGATAACATGTCATGGGTTGTTAGCCCTCATCATGTGTGCATACTAGACACCATATCGGTGAGGTCGTGTGAAATCAGCTGTATGTGCAGTACAGGCAACAGTGTTATCCACTTTCTTGTTGACATTTACCTTTATCACAGATACACTCATTTGAATGCCTTTCAAATAATTTTAATGTTGTTGCAATAAGGGCATTGAATAAAGCTACATGGGCAATCTATTTACAACTTTTGGTTATGTCTATGGTATGTGTGTGCCCATAGTTCAGATAATGTGTCATTGCTTTCTGTTGCGAATGCATGAACAGTTCAAAATAACTGTGGCTAGACTTGTGTTGACTGTTTATACCATACAATCAAAATCAGTTTTCTAACAGAATGAAGAACAGAATGAATGCTGGGGAAGTGCATTGATACCATGTCTGTACGGTCAGGACATAAAACACCAGTGAGGAACTTCAGTGTATAAATTACCATAGACAGTAGAGAGTACAGACAAAAGAGACTGAATAAAATAGCTTGAAAGCTATTTTGCATCTGTATAGAATATGAACCACATAGAGTGTCGGTGTCTGTGTTTGTGGGGAAGTGTGTTGCTTTTAACGGGAAAAAAGCGCAGCTTTGGGTCGAATTTTTTTTACACCATGATCTAGGGAGGCCAACTGAAATTTTGAAATGGTCAATCTGCATTTTAATTAATGTAGTTTTTTAGATTTCAATGAGAGAAGCTAAACATTTTTTTAATTTTCGAAATTGGATGAACGGTTACAATTTTATAGCTTTTTAAAAACATTCACTTTTACTCTTTCTGTAGAAAGACAATACATATAATAACAATGGGAACAATGGGACAAAAATGAAGGAGTTTTAGCTGAAATTTACAGTAAATTTGCTGTATCTTTGTTAATAAAACATCTTTTTGTACGAAATTTGGCATGGAGATAGATTTAAATGGCACACACAAATGTATCCTAAAATTACGCGATTACGATGGTGGCCATATTGGATTTATCCATGGCAACGGATGAACGACACTTAACGAGAAATGACAAAATGAAAATATTAAGCTCAAATGGCATAAGTGATATATCAAATTGAAGGTCTTTTTGAGCTGATGACACTTTTGAATAGCTCTACTGCATTAAAACTACCTACAAAAAGTATTTTATCCAAATAAAGGCTTTCAAAACATCACCACTGGGGCCATGTGGAGTTTTGACATTATTTGGTAAAGGCTTCTTCAATTTTATCAGTTTCTGAACAATTTGAAACTTAGAATTTAATTTAAGGATTATTGGTTAAAACTATGTTCCAAAATTATTGATCATCTTTAAAATTCAGGAGTAAATTGAATGAGAAGTCGATGTTTGGAGGTGCTAAAAATTGCATACTTGTCATGGTAAAGTTATCAGCAACTAAGATGGTCTCATCATACCACCTGTCAGACATGCAAATTTCCTTTGTTACAAACATTTAAAAAAATCAATACCCTTTCTTTTGCCAACACAGATGCAACTTATTCCCTTAGTTTCCTTGAAAATATTGTGTATGGCTGTCAAATATCTATGTCGACAAAATCACAAAATTGCTATCTCCTCTGTGCAAAAGGAATTGATCTTCTCATTATTCACCGTGAGAAATTAGAGAATTATGATTATCAAAACTATGGTCCCAGAATTTTGATATATGGACCGAGCTGTTCTGTGTACAGAAGAAATTTGCTCCAGTTCAATGAGTGATCTCCGTGTGTACGGATCATGGAGAATTGTGGGTAGCCTCACTTACTGTGAAGCGTGGTCAATATCTTCGTCAATAAATACGTGAGCTGTTCAAAATTTCTCATTTTTCTTGCAAAAATTCAAAGAAATAATGATAAACTGCGTACTAGAGGACGTTTCACTGAGAGTTGGTCGGGTTAGTCTCGGAAAAATCGCTCTCAATTTTTTGTCTCGGATTTGGTCATATACACTGCCCTATGTTGGTGAAGAACCTTATATCGCGAAAAGAGCGAGATCTGGGCTTTCAAATGAGTATTCGATGTAAGGGATGTTTTGATTGGCTCACCTTCAAAAATGCGTTTCAAAATCAGTGATGTAAATATTAGGTGCTGCCATGTTTCAGATCGCTTTTCCCGGTACCGTTTCTAGCTCAATTTTGCAGTTTATTCAAAAAGTAAGTAGTTCATATAAAGAAATAAAAAACATATGAGAGAATAGCTGCATTTTTAATCTCTAGCCTCATGTATTTTTTTCCACAATTTTCTTTCCGTTATCGATGTTTTTCAATTTTGAACATGACTAAGTCACTGGTGATGAGTGTCAATTCAGCACGTCCTGGGCGACCTGCTGGCCTCCCTACATGATCATTTGATAAGGTGTTCAATATCTAAATCTTCTAGCTCCCATTGGCTGTAAATACATAGCATGGGAAGAATGGAATATAGGGATTGGTTGATTTATATTATGTAAGAATTATGCATCTGGTACACCTGTGCAGATATATGTTTGTATGTACATGTAGATATATTTATGTAGGTAGGTATGCATATATGTTTATGTATTTCATGCCTCGTATATCGAACGTTGCACGCTTCATACAATTCAACGGTATGGTGACTCATTGATGACACGATGGGCCACATAGTCATCATTTTACTAAATGGTAAACCAGAACTATTTTCTTGACAACTTTAGCATGTGAAAATGATCAAATTACATGTGTTACATAGGAATTCTGGCTTTTAGACTCAATTATGCATGAAAATTTGATAAACTCATAACAGTGATTGAAATATATAAATGCGCCATGACTATGAAAATCAAACTATTTTTATAAGATATTTGTCTAATATGGAATTATATCATACGGTTGTCATTTGCAAGTAATCCAAACATTTGGAGTTAAAACTATTCAAGAGGCATGTAATGATAAAGTATATCCCTAACAAGGGACTATGTATACCCTTTACGTAGGAGACCATGTGCCCTCCTGACATAGAGCACATGGTCACCTCAGTACCCTTGGGCATATAGTCCTTTGTTTGGGATATATTTAAATAATAAAACATGACAGGGAGGGCAATGTCATGATTTGTGGCCTGCCCAAGGGATGATGATCCTGACCCAAATATTGATGATGCCCGGGCCACAGGTTAGGGTATCATCAATATTATCATAGAAATATCATCAATATTATCATAGAAATATCATGAATATTATCATAGAAATAACATAGGGATGTCAACCATTTTGAATCTCATGTTTCGGTAATTTTGTCTCTACACTCAATGTCTCTAATTTTACTTGGTGACCCCTAATTTTTATTTTAAAACAGGAATGGCAAAGTTGCCTTACGGAAAGTTTGAGCAAGAGTTGAAAGTCTTTCAATTTCAAGCCATGTATGTACTACCTTAACGCAATCAGATGGAGTGAACTTAAGTATGACGTTGTGTACTAGGGCATGCAACCACTTTGTTTGTTTTGAGAAAATTTGTTGAGAGGTGTTTTTACATGTAAATATACTTTCCTTGGATATTTTGAACAAAACTAAAATTTCAAGTGAACGAACAGTGAAAGCTATCTTAAAGTGTCGTCTTTCTGTGTTTAAAAATCCTCACTTTCATTAGCCTGTCTGCTCATTGAAACTCACCACTGGCCCTCTTCGATGCAATCATATTCATCCCCACCCCACCCCACTTTTCACCCTCCTCATCACATCATTTTACTCTCCCAAACGATATCTGCAACATCTGAATCCTACTCTGCTCTCTGAGCAAAGGTAGAAAATTTACCCCAATACCAGTATGATAAAACTTACCACACTTCAATGAAGAAACTGCTTACGAATAACTTACGTTAATAAAATGTTTTGTTGGATGCCCGTGTGTATGACCCTTTGGCTTTATGTCACACTGCAACTATGTGAAATCTGGACGACTTGGGTGGAGAGCGCACTGGTGGCGTCGGTTGTTTTGACTAGATTCAGAGAGATTTTTATCAATATTTGTCATTCAAAATGGCTGCCATATCTATGTTATAACAGGAACAGCAATTTCTGATTTTCACACAAGAGATGTCAGAAACTTTATATCCCACTGTAACTTCATTTAAACTGGATGATTTCTGTGGAGAGAAAACTTGTGGCATGGGTGGTTTTGACCAGATTCTGAGAGAACTTCACCGATCTTTGTTATTCAAAATGCCCGCCATATCCACTTCACCTCTACAAGGCAAATTTCTGAGTTTCACAAAAAGATGGCGAAAACTTAATTTGCTCACACCAGTTTAAAAATGACTTTGAACATGAAAAAGATTGTTGAAGTATTGTAAAAATTAGTCTGAAAATATGTCTCCCATGTGAATAATTCTATTTTAAAAATTAAAGTCTGAAAATATGCCTCCTATGTGAATTCTATCTTTGAGTAGAATTCCAATAGAGATGTACAGCACAATTTATACCACAAATACCACATTCATACCACAAATAATCGAAATGAAAATTCAAGTTCTTTCAGTGTAATAGATATATTTATTATAAAATAAAAGTGTTACAACAGCAACTGTCTATCTCTATGGTGATATCTTCAATGTTAACATCCGTTTGATTAGATATTGCCTGATTGGTCCAGTTAAAGATATATTTAGTGCTCTATACTGAGACATGACAAAACCATGATAAGAGTGGCTCTCACTTTGCCTTGTCAAGAATTTTGTTGCTATCTTGAGATACCAGTACATTGACAACGGTCTAATGAGTATGGAATGACAGTTTGTAATTTCAACATCTGTACCTAGTGGAAGACTATGTCAGGAGCTGAGACGTGTATTTCAACCCATTCCCCCATAGTCCAACTTTGCCGTTGAAAAAACAGCAGGGTTTTCACCACGGTCAGGACAGGGCTAAAACACATACAAGATATTTGTGTAAAACATTAAACAGATCTGCTTTTATGTTCAAATTGTCTCACTACGTTTATATTTGATGAATAATGAAGAATAATGGATATTATTAAATGAAATGTAAGTCTGGAACTGTACATATACGGTAATTGTCAGTTAATATGTCACTTGGCACGACGGCACAATCTGTTAATCACGCCACCGTAGAATACAAATGACGACGAGACAGCAATTGCCATTTCTCTGCCACACAGATTTGAAATGTACTCACTGATAGGTTTGACTCTATGCTGAAATTGTATGTGATTGACAGAATTATTCCTTCTAAGCCTGGCTTTGTATTGGTTGAACCTCAATGCAGTTGCAATTTGGCCATAGTCGGGGTGCGATGAAATGACCTCAGCAAATCTAGCAAATCTCAAAACATCTAGACTTTCATCAGCAGTCATATTGCGCTGAACTAAAACTGAAAATGCATTCCAAACACGCTGGAAAAAACATGTCTTAAACATATAAAATATCTTCACGTTTATGCTCTGAAATACAGACACAAAATGTCATTGAAAGAGTTCCAGAATAAGATGTTATCAGTAATGTATCTATTCTATGGGCCTAATTCTCACACAGTCTATCGCCAACTTTAGACCTAGATCTGTCACACAACAAGATGAAGTTTTACAATTCTAACTTAAAATTTCCCTTTATCATCGCTAAATTTCCTCAGCTTCTCCGTATATTTAGAGTCTTTATCTGGAGCCAAATATATACACAAAATGTGGATATTCTCTCCCCATTGGCTATTTCCAAAATATCTGAATGGCAAATCTTAACTTTCATCTATTCATCGATAAAAAAAAAAATGTTTGTGAAAGGAACGTCACTTCTATTTCAGAAAGAGATGAAAATGTTTGACTGGAAGCAAATGTCATCATAGACAAATTGTCTGAAGTTTTGCACTTTGATTATTCTCAATTTTTAATATTTTGACCTAGCTTACTTAACTTTTACAGAAAGGAATGTTCTAAAATTTGTACAAAAGTTATACATAATAAGAATCAAGCACCTATAAATTCAAATCTCGATAGACAATCGAATAATCTTTGATGAGCAAAGGGTCAAAATAAATGATTGAAATTTTATATATTATATGGTGTGATGTAATCAATCTTGGTTTTGTTAAGAAATGATGAATTGGTCCGAGCATTTCTGAAGACGATAGGATTCACTATCTGATGGTAATCTAGGTTTTGATAACACTGGATAAATGGTTTATTGTGACATAACTGTCTTCACAAAATCTGGAAAAAAACAGAAAACAAATGATGTAATTTTAGATTTCCAGTGAATGATTACAATCAGTTGTAATGGAATGCTGATCTTTCTGAAAAGAATGTCCTTATATCTGAACAGCCTTCTGGAAATTCTGCAACACAAATGAGGTTACAACCTACAATATTAAGTCACTTTATTATTGGTTGCCACGGGCAGCATCTCTCATCGTCATTGGTTGCTATGGACGATACTATCACGCGCTACTTGTTGTTTCTGAGAACAGCATTAGCTGAGAAGGCTACAGGTTGCTATGGCTCATGAGTAGCATCCCATCTTAAATGGGCAAACATAATCCAACGGCAATATTGGTTGGTTTGGACATGGTCATCTCAGAACACAATTCATTGCCACAAAAACAATCACCTTAAAGCCTGATACATGACCAGCTATCATATATATGTTTAAATGCATTTCGAGGCCTCCAGCCCCATTTCTTGTGTAATGTAACTCTTTGCAATGGGGCCAGAGGCCTTGAAATGCTATAAAACATATATATGATAGCTGATACATGACAGTCAAGTTCAAAGATAGGAACCCAGTACTGACCTTCGTAAACAATTTGACCTTGTGAATCTTCAAGACCAGACAACAGCTGTTCTACTTCATCGTCAGATAATCTCTCACCTGTCAAATGACAAGATACAAAATGTCAACGGAGGCTTGACAGGCAACTGTCCTTTGCAAGAATTTCACTTCAAACCAATGTTTTTTTTATCCCCAGTACTGGGGGTGGCTACAACTGGTACATCCAAGAGAATGTTGGCCTACAGGTCACAACGGTACAAAAGGTGTTATATAACATTGTAACAAAGTACTTGTAAATAAAATCAGACTGTTTTGTCTGCTGGCATGAATGCATAAATAAAACTTGAGAGCACTGCCATCACAAAATGCTGGCTAAATTGCAGAGAAATAACATTAACATAACTACTGGTCAATTCCATGATCGGGAAAAATCATTGCGTTTTCTATATTAACCCTTCGAGTGCTGTAATTTTTCCCACCAAAATTTTTGTGCATCAGTTTCCCAATTGTATGAATTTTTCTGTAAATTTTTAGATAATTTTGGATCAAATGGACACAACTTTCCATTGGCTACAGTTTTTGATCAAAATTTTTGGGAAAATCTGAAAAAAATTTTCAAGACCTGAAAAAAATTGTGTCACATTTTAGAAATGTGACAAAAATTGACTTTGGCACTTTTAATCAAGATGACCATTCTTTTGTTATGCTCTCAGTTTGAGATATCCAATTGACTAGCCATAGCTTTGTCAAGCAACTAGACCCCCTAGGATTATGTTCATTTGTAAAATTTCTTCAGCACTGGCCCAGTGTTCTCCAGTCTTAAGATTTTTCACAAATCTGTACTTACCAAGAGTTGTGAGCACGTGACGAAGCTCAGCTGAATTAATGGTCCCGTTGCCATCCTTGTCAAATACACGCAATCCTTCCACAAATTCTTCAAAGCGGTGTTGGTCCTGAGGTGCCTTGGCAGCAAATTTCTGTACTATGGGCAGGAATTCTTCAAACGAGATGCGCTTATCTGTAACGAAAAAATACAGAGTTTGAGCACAGACTTGACACATTTAAAAACAGTGATTCCCAGATTCACTCTGTTGGTATGTTGGATCATATGTAAGTTAAAGCGACTGAAACATAGAACGTTTGTTTCAATCTGTGCTCTTTTTATCAAGTTGTCTAAAATAAATATACTGACTAATTTTGTCCAACAAATTCCTGACTCCTGGGCTGGCCCACTTCATATTATCAAAGGTCTTTATGCTGGATGCAAATATGTTGCATCACAAACATACTTGTATTATTGCCATAATTGAGCAAGCATTGACGAAAGAACGCTACGCTTTTGAAAGTGAAAAATTCACCTTCAGACAAACAAAATAACTTTTAAAATGTAGCTGGAAAGTGATAATTCCAAAGCAGCCCCAAAACACAACAAAAACACTTTCAAAAAAAATTTTGGTCATACTTGGCACCATCGTTCAAACATTGTTACAGAAAAACAAAACTTCATTTTTGTCAGGAAGTGAAAAGAATATCATAAATTTGTCAGTTATAATTTAAACTCCAACAGCCCTACCTCTTCCACCGAAGCTGTCGATCAATTTCTTGACCTCGGATTGTAGAGGGTTGTATCCTAGAGCACGGATCACTTCACCAACAGAGGGCGCTTCAATCTTGCCATCTCCTTTCTTGTCAAAGATGGAGAAAGTATCTCTCATTTCTGCGAAAAAAAGAGAAAGGAGAAATTTATTATTTATGTTTGTTGTTCCCTAGAGCAGAGCTTTACTCCTTATTTCAACAAAATGTATACACAGAGTTGGTAACACTTTCTGGTGTAAGGGTATTTTGCGGGAGCTATGTGAACTCTTTTGGGGAAACTACTTCATCAAATGTTGCATGAAATAGAAATTTGCAGAATTTGTAAAAAATTGCGATTTCCATACAAGTATGTTGTGAGGTATCATTTTCAGCACACATCACAATGCCAAAATTTCCTCTTTCATAAACTAAACTTCTAGGGCCCTTTGCAGCGTTAAGCCCACACACTAAAATGATCAGTGGGTAAAACAAGGTGATTATGTGTATGCTATATGACTGCTGTGAAATGTATGCTAAATATGTACTCAATTCTCCATTATACCTCTGCATGAGGGTGAACTTAAAAGGATCACTTGACAGCTGAAAGTCTAACACTGGCTTTTTCTTCACTGGTTTGCACCGGTCAACATTAATCTTCTCTCTCTCAAGAGAGCGAATTTGAAATATTTTCAGTGTCTTAGGCACAGTCAAGCACCAAACTACATTCCTAATGACCATAAGAGGATTAATCATAGGCCACCATAATGTTTTTTGCAAAGACTGGAGTAAAATTAAAATCCAGAGATGGTGCATGAAAGAAGAAATAAAATACCTGTTCCATCATTTTTATTGACCGATGTAATCCACAATGAAATCTAAATGACAATCTAACATCGGCATACACCAGGGTATAGAACAGACAGTGTCTGTACTCTGACACAGCACTCATGCACTGCATACTGTAGCCTCCTGGCCCTGTTAATTCCGATGTAGCTAATTACATGTCAAATGCACTGTGTGCTGAGATACATGGATATTTACAGTATATGTGGTTATTCTATGAGATAAAGACAGTGACAACACTATTCTCTGTTGCTCTGTACTAACATGGACTAACCTTGTTCACGCTGGAATTTTTATCCAGAGAGATTAATTTGATGAAGAGAAATAAGAGGTGTCATTTTATATTTTAATCAATTATTACTGTTTGGTTTCAATTTTCTGAATATGATAATTTTTTTTCTTTGAGATGTAAATCATTGATTGTCTCCCTGGAGATAATGCCAAGTTTAAATACACTACAGTAGTATATGAAACACAGTCCCTCTACTTATTGGTGTGTGGAGGGACTGTGATGACACTCATAATACAATCCACATTTTTTGGGGTGTTGAAACTATGCAATACCTGGCCCTACACGCTCACTAAAGTATCTCAATGTATAATTTTCCCATCTGTTCTGTATAGTACAGGAGTGTGTCTATGGACACAGGCAATGTTAGTGGGGTTCATGGAGGTAACTTTCCTACTTCAATGAGATGGGCTCTATGTCAGTCTTTAGTTGAGTTCCCTAACTGACTGCTATTGTAAATGCATTTTTACATTTTTGTGTCAAAGAAGTGTCAAAAGTGAGATTAACCAAAAAGACTGCTCTGTGACTTCAAAAGAGGGATGCAAATATGGCTTGTTTTCAACATTTTTGACAGAATATCAGTTTTCCTACATAATTTTATACCAATTTAATCCAACCTTTGAAATGAGATATGGACATAAAATTTTTACAGCCTATTAACAAGGTTACAGATAAGATTTGTACAGCACAATTTTCCTGTATTTGAAGTACTTTTTGAAAAATCACATTTTGAAATTTGAAAGAATTTTTAATAATTTTTTGATATGTAAACCCATGTAAAATCATAAAAACAAATTTATTTACAAATCATGCCGTACAAATCTTACAATTAATAGTGTCAACAAATTTGTAACTAATTTGGTAATATTAATACTATCCAATTACTATTAAATTCAAATATGTATAAAAAATATGAAAAATTAAATTTTAATATTGATTGGTGTCATATTTTATAATCATGGCTACAAATATGCAATTTTTATATTCTTTGGAGAAAGTATTATTAACTAATTTGAACTTAATATCTTGATTCTAACACTTGAAACTTGACATTTACTCTGTGAAAAGAATTGGTGCAAAAACAGCCTTTACCGCTACATTAATACAGTAAGTTAGTCGAGGCTGGCACATGTGAGGATGAGAAACATTTTTTTTCCTTTTCCCTTGCCAAAACTAGTTTGCAAAATTAATCTTCACTCATGCATTTGTAACTCAAGTTTACATTCATGACACAGAACCAAGTATATCAACCTTGCTTGAAGTATCCGTGATATACTGAAAGTAATGTTAAATGAAATATTTACTTCAAACAAATGTCGTCAGTTCCTTTGTATTTGATACTGACGTAATTGAGTCCTTGGTATGTCTTAAATTCAAACAGTTCCATTAATACCCACAGTGTTTTCATTCCATTTACTGATGCCTTTGTTCAAAGTTTACAGTGTGTGTAATTGTGGGCCTGTAATATGACACCACTGTTTGGAACTCCTGAGGAAATCACTGCAGTGTTCCCTTCGATGACCTGGCATACCCTAACCTGTTCATCCCCAAAACTCTGCAAAAAAGGTCCAAACTTATCATTGGTAACAATGGGTTTGGGTCAAACCATTGTGGTGAAAGGGGTAACCCTTTACTCACCAGACTTTGGTACATCCCTATTGTTTTTTCAATAGGGTGGCTAGACCAACTTACACAAAAAAAAGAGGGCAAAAAAAGGGTTAAAGCAAGGTGTGCCGAGGCTTAAAATTTGCACCTTAATTTTGCAGGAATGAAAATTCCAGAACTTGGCACAAGTCAAGCTGAGTACCGTTGATACAAGTCTGATCAACAAAAGTAAAACATAAATCATGTAAAAAAATTCCCGAAATCAGGTGTTTCTATTCAGACATTTTGAACTGGACACAACCATATTTTACTGACATATAGTTCACAGATGAAGAATGCTATTGGAATAAACATTGGTAAAGTGTAAAACTGATCCGCATTCTTATGGATATAAAGAATTTGTTGTGTTCTGATCATTGCCTGATGACAAATGTGTAATTAATCACTTGGTTGCATATAAGAACTTTGGGCACAGTGGGGCAAGTGTACTAAAATGGAATGAAACTGGAGTCAAATCTAAATAGACTGCAATCTGACTCTTACAAGAGGATAACAGTTCTGGTTCCTGCTCAGATGTATTTTATCTTGAGAAATAGTTTACGCTTTTGGCTCCACAGTGGTTGTCGATAACCCCAGCTTTGCACTCTGTATCATGGTTAGCTGATAAAATAACACTTTTCATGCATTGTGATTATTAAAGGAATAAAATGCTAACTAGCCATTCACGTTCACAAAATCATTTAACATATTCTTGACTTTGCAAGTTAGTTCACCCGATGAATTATGCATTTTAATAGTTGTATATACGACACATAATGAACCAACAAATTATTCAAAGCTGAGCAAATGTGGCAGCCATAGAGATATTGACCGACTGACAGCTATGATTTGACCCTGTTTGTTTCAAAGGGCACTGGTGGAGGTAAGAGTGTGATATATAAATGTGACTCTGAAACAATGAAAATTATTTCTGAACCGATTCTATGGCCTTCATTGCCTTTTTGTTTATTACTGCTGTGCTCCAATGTTTTCTAATAAATCATATTTTTGTCCTTTTATATCTAATATTATACGTTTATTGTCAGTCTATATTTATGATGCATCAAAGTTACTGCACACTGTAGCTGTATTATGACTATTTGATTAGTTTGTTTACACTAAATTTAAATGATTATAAGTTTACAAATTTACAAAAGTCAGTTTCGCTTTGGGTACGAAAGCGCAGTGTATCGAAAGCTGAAGAAATTACCAGAGGAAGTCAAAACAGCATGAGACGAATATGCCAAAGTCTACCCCGTCCTTATATAGACGAGGATCTCGTGCTGCTGGAGCTGTGGGGTGACATCAATGCAATGTAAACATCTCAAATGGCTGCCTGCACTACCGTCCAGCTACTAATAGTTGTATGCACACTACCGACAGCATTGGTTTCTGCAGGGCTTCACCGCATATCCTGCTACAACTTCCTCGCGCACAGATGGATAAATTCGGGGGATGAGATAACGCGCTTCCTTTCTGTCTGACTGATCCAATAAGCATTACAGCTTGCGGGTGGATGGCAAGCATGTGTAAGAAAGGCCATTGGGCACTCCCAGTGCTATGAGAATTGAATAAGAGGCGAATTGTTTAGAGTTGACGCTCTCAGTCTCTGAGTCACATATGCTGAGTTGACCTTCGCGAGCTGTTCTGTCGGTGTAGATATAACGGATGAAAAGCTGTGTCGGACCAGACACAAGTACTAGAAAGTTATCAGAAATTCGCAAACAAGGTGAAAATCCAAATGCCGTCGAAACTCGAATAGTCATTTTAGCGGGTAATGACATGAATAACGACCCAGCCCAGAAACTGGAGTGTGTGTATACCGAGCACTTACCGCTGATCGAGTCTTCACTGAAGTGCGACTGTAATAGGAACGAGAAACAAGACAGAATTAATCGTCATGATTTTACTTCAGATACAAATTTTCAATCAAGAGACTGAATAGTAAATACTTACCATTTTGACAGCGTTCTGTGGCGAAGAAGTTGTGGACTACTGACTGCCTTGCTGGGATGGTCTCCGTTTAAGTTACTTCCGGAAAATGACTGAATGGTAGTTTGTTGGTTATTTTCTCAAGGATGCCACACCCGTTACGCCCTCTATAGACCATCTTATCGTATTTTTTGTTTTTTTAACCTGACACTAGTAACGTGACTCATACTGATATTAAACATTGCTGGAAAAAATGATTTCTATTCTTTAAACTTACTCTTAAATACTCAAATATACCCAAGTCGAAAGAAACTTGATTCATTGGACTGTTCAAATTTTGCTGTCCCAACTTTTGACCATCAAAGTTCTACCCAGATAAAATCAAAATTGACGAAGACTTCTGTTATACTTGGTGGTAAAAATTATTAATACAATGTAAAGCGTACGATTTTTCGCGACGATAGTGCAAATTTTTTTGATTATTTTTTATTTGGGTCAAAGCTGAAAATATAACAGGAAGGCAAATTTAACAGAACAGCTGTTCTGATAATTCGATAAAATTACTTTCCCAAAAAAATGTTGAACAAACATAGAATGAACATGGACAGAAGCCAAGGGGGCAAAATTTACGTGAGGAATATATAGGTAAAGAGAGCAGCTGTCAGGGAAGCAGTTTTGAAGAGAGTAGTTCTTTTTAAGATAGTATGCGCCTTGAAAGTGAAAGACTTAAACTTTTGTTCAAACTTTCCTGAATGAAACTTTCAACTATTCTCTTATCAAATCAACGATAAAAATCGGGGTACTTCGTGCAAAGTTTGGAGCTGGCGTAACAAATTACCCGACATTTTGCGATATTTTGAAATTCAAAATGGCCGCCATTCCTGTGTTAACTCTATGAGAGGAAAGTTAAATTTTACATTTTCGAAAAGTAAGCAAATGAAAGTGTTTCTTTCTCCAAGAGCTTTAAAATGAACCCTAACAAGTGGTAGATTAGAAAAGAATTGTAAAAAAAAGAGTTTGACTATATCTTTCCCCGAGGCGCATTCCACCTTATATATAAAAAGAAGACCACAATCAATGGAGAAAAAACAGCAGACGCCAGAATATTTTGTCATTTATCCATAAAACATCAATGTCGTGTATGGCATTATATAACGTGGCGACCCCGATACTTTCCATTCGGTAACACTGACAAAAAACAAAAAATCACCCCTCTTCATATCTCTTCATATCCACCTTACATCTATCTCTTCTTCAAAATAATCAAAAAGTGACCACACTCGATTTGAACTAAAAGAAAGCGGTTTTATTTTTTATCGAAAGTAAAATGAAACACGGACACAAAAGGAGGATTTCTTGGAAAGTGCAACTTTTTACAGATTAACAATGCACAGAAACACATTGTTTTTTTTTTGTGACAGTAGCCAAGGTCCCTGTCACGTGACTACAGTTGCCATGGGAACATGAACCATTTTTTTAAATTCAGAAGTGCCTTCAGGCCAATGAGGACGAGTGATGTTATTTTGAGTGGGTCCTGGAAGGGAAATAAAATCTAAGAAAACAGAAGACAAGGAAAGAAAAGAAAAAGACTAGAAATGATGAACAAAAGGAAGTAACAGTATGCAAGATCTGAGATAAGTGACTGAGATTAAAGAATAGAAGAGAATAGAGAAATGAAGGAAAAAGATTGAAAAAAGATATTTTCTGGACGTTTTTGGTTGTCATTTCGAAAGATCAAAGAAATTGTTCTTGTTCTCATAGGCAACAAGGGCAGGTAATACCTCAGAGTACCAACGCTTTCTGTCTGTTCAAAATACAGATGTTGTGAAGTAAAGTGATAGTTCTGAAAAAAATGATACAAATCTTCTACCAGCTACTGTCAAACGTTAAATACAAAATACAAGTCACATGATGCTGTGCTCTGGTCACATGATCACATGTTTTTTGGGGGGAGCATATGATAATGAAGTGGGTTCAAAGTTCACATTGAACATCTGCTGGGCAGACACCTGTGCTTGTGAAGCAGTCAAATTGCAACTTGAAATACACTACACCTCAATCAAAGTGGTATATTGGAAGATACATAGGAAGAAATGCTATATTTCACCTTGCTTGCTAAAACCTTTTCTCAGTTGATCTTAAACATGACAGTTCAAAGGTCATCTGATATGAGTTTTCCAGACTGAGTAAGACTGTGTATTTTGTATGCAACATATTCTGCTACAGTTTTTCAGTCTAGTCAAAACTCCTAGAAATCCATGTATGATTTTTGTACACTTTCTTTCTTTGTTTTTTTATGTCACTTCACTTGCATATAAATAAAAACAAATACACATTGAGTTTTTAACGGTGAGGATGTAAAACTTGTTTTCTGGTTGCCAATGGTAAGAACTGTTGCTATGGAAACAGAGGCTTTCTTGCCATTGCTGAGGGTGTGTGTTGTTGTTGTTGTTGTTGTTGAGAATGTGGAATCCCGGAGAACTTAATTGTAGGTAGGGAGAGTCATAACGTGGTTGCACCAATCTGCGAAAACAAAGAAACAAGAAATATCCTTAGTCTGTGCCTTTAAGTGACCCAAATGCCGATTTCATCGTGCTCAATTTCCGAAAACTCAATGTGTTTTGAAACAAACATCAGATAGAATCTCACTGACTTATCTGTTTGCCTGATTGTCTTGAAGACTGGGTGAAGTAGTCAATTTCATATTTGAACTGGAGGACTTTATCATGAGAAATGAACACAATAAATGGAATTTACTATCCGTATCAAAAGGCGACGACAACACTACAGGGTTTCCAAGGATGCCTCTGCTGGTGAAAATGCAATGACGTAGGTGGTGTACATCAATGTACAAATACATTTTAAATGAGTAAAAACCTGAGGATAACTTCACCTACAGGGGAAGTATAATTTATACAAAACATGAAACTAAAATGAATCATTCAGAATGCTTTGAAGATTACATCATCAAACATCATTATTATAGCAACTGGAACTGCAGATAGTTTTAGTATCTTGTTGATAAACTTGGGGCATGAGGGGCTAGAGAAATTTGCAAATTCTTGGGTGCTTGAGTGATAAAATTGGCATATGGGTCAAAGAAGAGTATTGTAGTAAAGCATAGGTTAGAAATGTTATGACATCTGGTTGAGAAAGAGAGAGAGATGATACATATTGGTCAATAAATAAACAAATAAAATGGCACATAAATAAATCAATAAATAAGTTTAAAAACACACATAAGAGTGATGATATTTTTCAAGTGGCGGCTCCTGAAGATGACTTGTGAAGAAAAATGTTAACATAGTGGTAGAATGGCTCATGAAATAAGTGCACACAACTATACAGGATCTGTGAGTGGGTTGACCTCCGTGACCTCTGAACTATAACCTTTGCACTGACACTCAGGAAGTTTATACTGCGGCTCAGAGTGAATCCAACTGAGTAAATATCTCAGACCTAAAGTGAAATATTTTGTGCATGAAATGTACTCCGTTTTGATAAATCAAAGTTACATAAAACGACAATAAAATGGAAAAAACGATATTATTGTGAAATTGAAAAGTTAGAAAAAGAAACAACAGGTAAATATGTCATTGAGATGAACACTGGAACATCGTTTGATTAAAGAAAAGAAGATTAGTTTTAACAAAGCATGCAAAATTGTATACGTAGAAAAATATGTAAATTTTTGACGAAAATAGAAGAGAGTGTGAATCTGATTAGAGTAGTAATTTGGATGAAAAATGTGTTTAAACTGGACAAAAATTACCACTTTTTAATCATCATATGATTGTGCTTTCATGACGTGTTTTAGCCACTCTGTAAATGAAAAAAGAATTACACAGCATTGTACGTTATGATTGTAAAAAAAAAACACTAGACTCCTCACTAGGTCCCTGAAATCTGGAGAAAGGAACCAGAAACAGGGAATCTCTACAACAAAACAATTTCTACCAGTATCATTACTCTGCAAATTATTCATGGAATTCTGATAATCCTCAAAAAATATATAAAATATACGATAAAAATAATCTGATTGGCCTTACAAAGCTGTTGCATGTTAAAATATGTCAATATAATCCCAAAAGTAACAAATATGATACTAAACTAGTTTTACTAAATTCTTGAGTTTATCTGAGTTTAAAGAAAAAAAAGACATCCCAAATGGGGACAAAGTATGGATCAATAAAGCTAAGTAAGCTAGTAAACTCTGCGCCAGTGATTGATTGCTGAAAAACGTTTTACAAATAAAGTGATAGAATTCTTAACATCTTGTTTCTCATTCCTTCAATTTGAATGACAGAAAGCAACAAACACAACCTCAAACAAAGGTCGAGCAGTGTCTGAGAAGAATATTTTCTTTGAACAAAATATCGTCAAAAGTACACAATCAGTGAGTGCAATATATATGAATGAACTCAACCCTAGCAACATATGAAATATATTTCAAACTGATTTTGAAACTGACAAGATTTGACCAAACAAATATCTTGAGCAAGTTCAAGTCAATTGCTAAATTCACGATGATTTTGAACACGTCGCCTTGAAGCTACGTATGAAATATGATGCGAATGAGACAAGAGTATATTTTTGTGAAAGAGCTGTGAGCCAAAGAAATGAGAGGTATGACAAATAGCCATTCACAAAATGTAAGCATTTCTTAAGCGGAGCATCATTAATAGTCAATTTATATCAAGGTATACTTTCTGATGGAAGTCTTGGATCATATGCATGTGGTACAACATCATAATGACTGATTTATACAGAACTAGCGATATTTGCATCATTTGTTACTTTTTCACAATGGCAACAGAATATTAAAGTCAGGAAAATTGACGACCACACATATTGTTTTATGTTGTCACTTAAATTGCCTGAAATATTTATTCCATCCCTAAATGAAGCGATATTGAAGGGTTCCTAAAACAAACTAAAAAAGTTAGCGAACCAAACTGTAAAGAGTGACATATCACCAGATTTGTATTATTTGTATTATTCAGTACGTACCTTCGTAATTGACATTGCCAGCTGCATCCTCAAAGCCAGCCAACACAGCCTCGACTTCATCTTCTGTCAACCTTTCACCTGAAATCAAACGGAGAATGAGCGCCAATGATTTAATCTTTCATCAAAATACGTTATTTCTCAACTTTTGCCTTATTAATGGGATAGAAATGCGTTTAGCTTGTGCAGTGATTTATCAATTCCCTGCCTTTTCAACCTTGCTAAAGACTGTAGAGCACATTAATGCATCAATGGGCAGCGCCCCCAACGTACGTTTACTGCAGCTGTGGCAGAGGAACAAAGTTAGTGCTGGGGCTGTATGAGGGTGTACAATCTTACCCAGAGTGGTAAGTACATGTCTCAACTCAGCTGAGCTAATTTCACCGTTGTTTTCCTTGTCGAAGACTTTCAAACCCTCAAGATAGTCGTCGATTGTACCCTGATCTTTGCTCTTCGCTGCATCGTTGTACATCGGGATGAACTGTTCACAGGTAAATCGATGATCTGAGAAACGATTAAAAAAAATCAAGAATAAATATCGTCGTTCGTAACTTATCATGGTTGTCTAACGTTGAGGAAGGAAGACATGGGGGATATTTATACTCAATGGAGCAAATGTACGGTTTCATCGTTAAGGACTAGTGACCAGTCGAGGAACCACCAGGATCTCGTGAGCACAAATGATCTTGTACCAGGACAAAAAATGTAAGTGTTTATATTTTGGGCAGTAGTTAGTTGGAATAATCGTATACAAAGTCGAATTGTTCTAAATTGCTGCTTCATAAACTCTCTCTCTCTCTCTCTCTCTCTCTCTCTCTCTCTCTCTCTCTCTCTCTCTCTCTCGTTACCTTACCTCTTGGTTTGTCTTCCGTGACTTTTTTAATAGTGTCCAGGGTTGGGTTAAGATTGCAGGCGCGAAGAATGTCTCCTACTTGCTCGCATGCTACTTTATTATCTCCCTTTCTGTCGAACAAGGAGAAGGTGTCTTTTATATCTGTGATTGGGGAAAAAAGAGAACAATATGCTGATTAATCTCTAGTGATGGCGCCCTTTACGTCACGATTGTGTCAACTGACTGTCGGCAACTTTACCACTAAAAGTCCTTCTCAAAGCAACCGAATTACATAGAATAATGCCATTGTATAACGTTAATTCTCAAACATCAGGCAGCAATGTATATATAATTTGCTTGGTAAGGTTCAAAAATTCTCGTAGAAAACGATGACCACGCGGACCATTTTTCTGTGCCCAACAAATCAAAACTTGTCAAAAAAGATAAAAACGTTCATTTTGCGGGATTTTCGATTATTTTACTACAAAGATGGATCAGAACACCCAAAGACCTTGAAACCTTGGTATCAATCAGTGAAGTTACTGGCGAGATTTCAATCGAGACAAGAATATATTGCAAGACATGACCGATACGTGTATGCCACATCGCAATATTGCCCCACCGCTTCTCACTACGAGGTATTGCATAAAGTACTTCATGCAGTCCATCGCTCCCATGACTGGGATCTGATCCCATCCCATTGTGTAGACAGTTTAAGAAAGGATAAAGAAATAGCGACGAAGTCACGATTAGTTCTCTGGTATCGGAATTATTTGCTACGGAGCGTACAGGTACTAGTGATATTTTCGCAGAGAGTGTGGCAAAGCTGTGCCTGATATTCGCAATACCTCGAGATAACATTAGCCTAGCTCTGCGTGGCAGGGCTGTGTGTTACCGGTGTGGTGGGAGACCGTGCAACGCCGGTAACACACAGCCCTGCCATGCAGAGCTAGGGAGATAGACCTGCGCTGCAAGGCTTTGTGTTACTGGCGATGTGGTGGGAGGCGTGGCCGGTAACACACAGCCCAGCCATAGGCCAACCTGATATTAATAGTCTAAAATACGATATTATTTTCATAATCACTAAAAATGATAAATCGTAATTATGAAATATTAATATTGATATTGATATCATGGGCTGCCGGTCGGGCGTCCGATATACTAGGAGTATATAAATACTCCCAGTATATTGGACGCCCCGACCGGCCGCACATGTCATACATAATTCATACACATATAACCAGCGATTTTATCGAGTGCTGCTCCGCAGAAAGGAAGCTCATGCAGTCCTGATGAAATACTAACTCGGATATGTGATATCAATATTTCATAATTACCATTTATTATTGTTAATAATTATGAAATGATATCATATTTTAGACTATTTATTTACGGTTGGCCTGTGGCCCAACAACACACAGCTGGTGTTATTTAGAAAGTATTTGTTTTTTATTTCTTGATATTAAAAGAAGTGCCAAAACATCGATTTTACCCTCTGAAGGAGTTCTTGCGGCGCTTTGATGTCAACATTATGACGTTTCCATACTATACGGCACGGTTTAGGATGCGAATTTGGGGAAAATTAAAATTGTGAATAGTAAAACTGAACGACCGAAATCGAAGACACGGTATTCATTTCAAGATGGCGACTCCGATCCTTACAGCAAAAGACATGACACCAGCTCCAGACATGCAGCTTGGAAATATTCAGATAACAAACATCTGAGGAATGTGGATAATCGTTTGCGCAGAATCCCTCGTGAGAGGCGTTTTATACAGTCGATTCCTGTTTTATTTTCCCAATAACGAAAGGATGAAATACATGCACTTAATAATCACTCATATGTCCGGCTTTTAGTATGAAGTATAAGAGAAGCCCCTGAACAATTGCCGATATGTGAATGAAGACACCAGGCAACCTTCGAAAATTCTCAATGACAAATTCAAGTAACTTCTCTTTTAGATTTTCAAGCAGACAATTTCTATTACTTTTCAATTCGTGGGTTCAAGATAAAATTTATGGGTACGGAAAATACATCATCAAGTTTAAAGTGCCAGGCAAATAAGTGACCTTGCCGATTATGTATCTTTCAACGCACTTGAATGACTTTGAAGTCGGCATATCTCAATATTCTGGTACGGTGTGTCCTGGCTATGGCAGACATACATAGGTTGAAGGTTAACGGTTACTTCAAAGGTTAGTTAATCGAAACTTGTCTGGTTTTCGCCGGTGAAAGACTATCCTTTTGGAAAACTAGACCACTAGAGTTAGACCAAGGACTGAGGTCAAAAATGTCGGTGGACTTTCTCCAGCTGAATCGTCAGTCTAAACATCGTTTCTACACGATAAATTAAACTTGGAGTTTACGCTTTATCCAATTTCAACAAAAATGGCTGCTAAAATAATCTATTAAGAGTGGCAACTGATAACCTTATCGTCGACGATAAGTCACAATTAATATGTTTAAACGCATTAAATTGACCTGAATTACGATGGAAAATTTTCATCTTTATATAATTTCCCCCTGATATCTTTACATTTTGTTTAGGAATTTAAGCTTATTGATATTATTTGGAGCGCGCTTTTTTCAAGAATCAATCACACGCATCTTAGTTGAAGTTAAGATTTTGCGGTATTGAATTACAACAGTAACGAGACCACTAACCAATCATCAGTAATTTCTAGATGTGAAATGGTTGGTTTCCTGATGTCACGATACAAATTTTGGTGTTATTAGAAATTCATTGGTAATTTGGTATTATTTAGACGGCCTATTCTTATGACACTGTTTGAACTTCTTGAAATGGGATCTACCGAGGAGAGTGGATTATCATGGACATATTTGGGCATAAGTAAGAGGAGAGGCTATCTGGTCGCCAGGCCACCTAGCTCAGTGAACATTGTCAAGGTTCAGCGGCATCCCAAGTATTGGATGCCATCCAACATGGATCAAAGAGTGGAGGGGGGCTCAAATTTCAGAGAATGAAATTTTGTGTGTACAAGTAATAACCATTTACAGATGGACTACGAACATAGGTTCTGATTTACGGCCATTACGCATCAGCAATCTACAAAAACACCAAAAAATAAGGACAATAAGTTAACTACTCTTTAACCAAAATCTAGTGTGTTGCATTTAGTCCGTCTTAAGGCTACTTGCTAAGATTTATGAAGCTGATATGCTAAATAAAGACTTATGTATATTCGTATTGCTTGACATCATTATGGTGTGTTTGTGTTTTTCGGAGCCGCGCCTTTCCAGACATAGATAGTTTCGGGAAAGATGCGTTCATCGATATGTGCAAAAGTCGGGTGGGGTTATTTTCGCAGCAGATCCAACTCGTCAAAGTGGTTCTGGAGACCAGGCATCGACTTGAAAAAAGGCCAGCACGTATCAGCTGCACGGTGACAGATCGACGCATACCACGAATAGCTATCCCGAACCCGTTGTTGGAGGAAAGCTTGTCCTACTTGCACTCACATTGGGAAGCAACTCCAAAAATATTTATAATTCCAGATTCTTGACGGACAGGGTTTTGCTGGTCCATGGATGATGGTTTATCCAACAGTTTGTAGCGCGAGGGCCGAATAATAGAGGTCACAGCCAGGGTCGCTAACCTAAAAGTGAAGCCAAGAAGAGTTGTACTCAAGACTTACCGTCAAGTTCTTCAGGAGAGAGCTGAGTTGCCTGAAATATATAAAAAAAAGAAAGAATAACGCGAATGTTGGCTCATTGACTTTTTAGCAACCAGATACAAATTGTTATCGGAAAAGTAGTACTGGTGATGATATTTTTTTCTTACCATTTTTGCTGTGTGATGAGAGATCCTTCGTTCTCTGGCGGGCTAAGAGGAGTCTGCGCAAAGGATGTTGGGTTGAAATGAATTAAATGCCTGCCAAGGAATGTCTGGCATTCGTAGTGGACTCGCGTAGCCTCGTTCTGAAAAGATGAAGGAGCTGGCGGCGACACCGCAAAGCATCACGGGAGAGAGGGTTAAGCATATTCAGGCAAGTGTGCGTGTGTGTAACTCGTGCACGGCACATTGCTCACGATCCTGAGATGCAGATTAACATAGTTCCACGCGTGACGAAGATAGGCAATGGTCGTTACTGAATGAAAGTGACATTTTGTCAAGTGATATTTAGATTTTTCGGGGCATCTGTGATGAAGGTGCCTGAAAAACGCTTATCAAATGTGATCTTCATTTCAAAAAAAAGTTAAACTGAAAATATTATAATCTTATATAGACCTAATCATCATCCTAATATATCATCATCATCATCGTCATCATCATCATCATCATCATCATCATTATTGTTATCAACATCATCATCATTGTCGTCGTCAGCGTCATAATCGTCATCATCAACATATCACGGGTAGAAAAAAAACAACTTTATCAGTTTGTAAGTTTCAATACTTTGTCCTGTAAGCACTTTGCCTTTATTGTTGTACATAGGGTAAAATACACATAGTTTGTCTTTAGCGAGCACTCCAACAGTGACCGCACAACTAAAGATATTCTGTGAAAGAAGTGCATTTAAGGAGAACCAAACAGCACTCAATACTAGTATCCGTAATGGGCCTGACACAGACACTTGTATATCCATTTCAATAGTGCGGTTGTATATCTGTGACGTCACAAGTATTGCCATATGTCAGCAAATTGTCTATTCGGACAAGCGAAGGTCTCGATGGCGACAGCCTGGGTCATCTTAAAAACATCCCGGTCCTTGGAATTTTGTGCTCGTGTGTCAAAAAAAAATGGAAGGCACGATTTACTTTCTGTTATTTCTTAATTCGTGGATAAGCGTGCCCTGACAGGTGTTTTCACTGTGCCTCTGCAGAAAACTGCCTAAATTTCTGGTTGCATTTGCCGTTATGAATAAAGATAAATTGCAATACAATTTCCGCCTGTCACGTGCATGCTACTTGTCGTCCTGTAAAGTGGAGGGGACAAAGCGTTTGTTTTCATATTACAGATGAAAACCAGTTTGAAGAGCGAAAGGATGCTTTGATCAGGAAGGCTCGCTGACAGGGAGCGAATGACAAGTTTCCGAGTGTCGAAAAAGACCCCCCTCCCGTAACATTCTCACTGTTGAGACCATGCATGGCATTGCAAAAATGCAGCACAACTGGCACATGTCAGGTCATTGCCAACATCAGCGTGTAAAGATTGAATCGTTTCATTTTGATGGAAGGGGATTGCAGAATTCCCTAGAAAATGTGCCTGTGTGTGTCACTTTAGTTCAAGATTTATTCTCGGTAAGAAGATTTATCTATAGGTCTAAAGTCAGATTATGAATAATGCGCCCTTTCAGAAGAAAAAAAGACAGTATGTTCTCAAAGTCGGCGGGGAATGGAGTGGTGTTTCGAATGTGAAAAAACATAATGATATTGAGTTCCTAAATAAATGTTATTATTAATGTAAATTATATGCATGACTATTGTTTGAGAATATAAGTCAACCGATAATAAGTCATCAACGAAGGATATTCACTGTTCATAAAATCGTATACAGTATCTATGGAAACACACGTTGAGTCTAGTTGTATCTAGCAGCATGCATCTTTGATATATAACTAAAATTCTTTCAATACCGAGGAAGAAGCACAGAGATATAATTTGACAGATGTCTAACCTAACACAAACTTCAAATCCATATCTTCTTACCATGCCACATTTGCTAACACTGTTTCGACGTTTCGGCTCTTTGAAGAAAATTCTTTGTTTGCCGTCCGCGTGCTGGTAGGTTTTCAGAGAAAATTAAGAAAACAAACACAATATTAAGGCCGCGTTCAAAAAAAGTGGGGGGGGGCTGGAGGAATTCAGGGGGGATTCGAAAATTTTGGGGGTAGTCGAGGGGGGACTTGAAAGTTTTGCTCTGCCTATAGGGGGGGGACCTGAAAATATTTTGACTCCCAACATTTTGATGTCGTCCAATGGTTCAAATGTTAGTAATAATTAAACAAAATCTAAAACCGTTTTGTCATATTTTATGTCTTTAATCTTGAAAAAGTTTAAAAATGTATGAATGCCATTAAATTTTCGTAGAACAAGTTGGCCTTGTAATGGGGCAGGAGCTACAACTGTTGATAATTTTTCAATATTTCTATGCAATGTATCAAACACAGTTTCTTGGTGTCTCTCTACAGCATGCTGCTGAAAAACACAATATTCAGTTTGTCAACAAAGCCTGTTTGTCTAAATATTGGTGATAATTGAATGATGCAAATGCACGGTACACGTAGGCTGTGTTGGCAAGCTGAATACTGGATAGCTCAACATTCTGTAGGGAGTAGAACAAGAACACAATTGTATAAACTGAACAAAAATATTGTCAAAATAAAAAGTTAATACAACTACTGCCCTGCTACTACATACTGGCAGTGACAGTGATACATGTAGCTCTGACTCTGATGTAGTTTAAGAAGAGTTTCGGTCATAGGACACTCAATTGATAGTGAAACATACATCTACTTGTACACAAGATCCAGCCAGAGAGCAACACATAGAAGACTAGGGGACTAACAGTTACCATGGACTTTTGAATTCTGGCATATGAGAACAATCAAATATTAGAGAAAAAAGATGGGGTCACCATACTTGATCTTACACAAATGTACGATGAAAAGTCAGTTTTTCTAAAATCACTTAAAATCAATATATAAAACCATTCATTTCAAGTTCATGCAGTGAATAAAATTTTCACATCTCATTGTACCAATAACACAAAAGTAAAACTTTGAACAGTAAAGACTCTAATTTAAATGGAAAAATGTGTGACTAAATGGAATTTTTATTTTTTATCAAATTTGCCATTATTACAACCAAAATTTCTGAGATTAAAACATTAATTTCATGGAATATTTTAACCTTCCAGTATTGTCAATTTTGTAAAACATTTTATAAGTGGCATCTAAGTTGTATATGTCTTGTACTTTTGAAAAAAAAAATTTCGGTAGGTCACTGCATGTGCTCATTTTTTCACAATTTGGTTAAACGTAGCTAGGAATACACAATTTTCATACTCTCTCATGATTGTCATTTTGTGTGCTTTTCAGCTGGTGCCATTGAACTGGCCACAGTTGGATAAACTCAAGTCGGCTTAGACTGAAAAATCCAAAAATTTCACTGATGCATTTAAAAATGAATCAATTTAAGAACTTGCCCTAGGTATATGGCTCTACAACCTGCTGATAAGAGGTAGTGTTGAACATTTGCGTGCAGAACGACACATTACATGTTTTTTTTTACTCTGCGTGCATTCCTAATAAATATGCGGCTATATGGTAATTTGGGGGGGGGACTTGAAAATTTTTGAGGGTATTGAGGGGGGGACTTGAAAATTTTTGAGGGTATTGAGGGGGGATCTGAAAAAAAATAAGATTTCAATCGCGATTCCTCCAGCCCCCCCCCCCCCTCACCATTTTTTTTGAACGCGGCCTAACACTATTACAAATAAAAGTATTATTTTTCCACAAGAACCCAAATAAAAATTGCGCTTATGTTAATACACTTGTGTTTTTTCTGTGTTTGTTTTAATTCCCTGGCTGGCCAGTAGGTTTTTCAAAAATCCAAGGACAGCAAACAAAGAATTTCCTTCAAATGGCCTTTCTTGCTGATACACGAGTTTATTGTCCTCCCACGTGCCACGTTTGTTTCCATTATCGATCAGAATCATTCCATCGGCACGTGCCGTGCGCCAGCCACGGTCACACCGACATCGCAAAAGTACGAGCTATACCATGACATGCGAGGCCACTCAATCTGTGTAGCAAGTGCCGTGTGCCTGCAATTTGATGGGAGCGCTGACGTCACCACTCTTAAGGAGTTCATATATAGTTTGTGGCGAGCAAGATTTTTAGGAACATTAACAACAAGCATCCATATAAAACGCTGTAAAAGGTTACGAGTCGTTAGCGTACGACTAATGTGAAACTTGCTTAGTTCACCTAAACTTGCTTGAAGAAACTTTGGACCAATCCCACATAAAATTACGAGAAGGGTATCAAAATGGTACATACCGGTACTACATAGTACAACTTGCATAAATATTTATCACATTCTTATGGATATCGTGTTTTGTTTATTCCTGAGGCAAAGTCAGCTGAAACTTTCGCTGTACCTATACCGTCTACATAGCACAAACAAATGCCAAACAATAAATAAGTAGATACTTTATACTGCGCTATATCTCCTAAAAGTTCACAGTGCTGAGGATATGTAGGCTTGTAGTGTTAAAGTAGAATGCGCGGCATCGGGGACAGATATCTGGCCTTTTACGTGTTTTCAATTATTTTCTGGTCTACCACTTGTTGGCGCTCACCTTATAGCTCTTGGTGTAAGAGGAATTTTCAGTGGCTTATTTTTTTCGAAATGGATTTTTCTCCCACAGAGTTAATATATGGACGGCGTCCATTTGGAGTCAAATATCGGTATTTTTAAGGTAGTATGTGCCTCGGAAGTGAAAGATTTAAACTTTTGCCCAAACCTTCCTTAAGAATCTTTCAACCATTCTTTTTAAAAATCAATAATAAAAGTCGGGGGTCACCGTGTACATTTTGGTACTAGAGAAACAAATAACCAAAGATTTACCGATATTTAAAATTCAAAATGGCCCCATCCCTGTGTTTACTCTATAGAAAAAAAATATAATTTTCGAATTTCGAAAAACTAAACCGGTAAAAAGTTTTCTTACATCAAGAGCTTCAAAATGAACCCCAACAAGTGGTATATCAGAAAAGAATTGTAAACGTTTGAGAGTCCGAATATCTGTTCCCGATGCGCGTTCTACCTTAAGGTCATCCGTTAGTCTGCACCTAAAATTTGCACGTCGACCCCTGAGTTTTATTCTTACTAGTAGTTTGGTAAGAGCTAGAATGATCGAAAGTGTCACTCTTGGAAAGTTTGAGCAAATATTTGAGTCTATCACTTTCGAGGCGCATCAGGACGACAAAGACAATTATAATAAACGTTGACGTTGAGGTCTCAATGTCTTATACACTCAAGGGATAAAGACCCAGTCTTTCGAAGCTACTTGTGGCAACTATATCGTTTGGGAAGTACGATTTGTTGGTTGAAAACACAGTCTTCAATGTAACTTCGAGCAAGCTTAGAGAAGAAGGGAGGAAGAAGAAAGTCGACAATTTCTTAAATCCACGAACTAACCGCTGCCCTCGCAAACTGCACACTGCTCAGCAGAGTTTTGTTTCAAATTGACACTAATCTTTTGCCTACATTTGAGAGAGTTTTTCATGATGACACCAGAACGGGTTTGAGTGGAAAATGTCAGACTGGCAGAAAAATGTTTGTAGGATTATACAGTCGATACGTCTTCGTGGTCACTCTTATAGAGCGGTCACTTCCCTAGAACAGTAACAGTCCGGTAACATTTTACATGTTAAAGGCCCTCAACAGAACAGCTATCCCTCTTATGTAGTCAGTAACCTCATGTAATTGCTCCAAGTTGGTACAAAACCTTGTATAATGGTCAGCATATGCGACTCCGAATGACCTCTGTCCAAAAATGCTCAGACCCAATGAGTCTATTTGACAAATTTTACATCTGCATTACAAGCAGAAACTGAATGGATGTATTCTGATATTCAACAGACTTATGTTAGCGTTATTATTATAACAGTGTTATATTTTCCTCAATTCACCATTCAACACACCATCTACACTCCAAGTAATGCCACACCCAACCTCTGTAGTAAGGCTACCTGCATATAGTGGTCATTTTTTCTTGGTCCCTCGAGTGATCACCATACACAAGTTGGACTGTATATGTATGTTAAAATCACCGTGCCGCCGCTTTCAAATTTTCAGTCTCTATTTCTGTCGTTACTTAGCTCTCGTAAGCGGAAAAACAAATACACGAGGAAAATTGAGAAAAAATAAAATATCGCGTTAACTGCAACAGACTTTGGACGAGGCTATATAATTGTTTTTCCCAAGTTTAAGTCATACTTTATTTTTCTGTTGACAGACTTTCCCACCCATATGTCTCTCTTTTTCCACACTACAGTACCTCAAAGGACTATGGTTTGTAAAATTACTCAATTACTTCTTAAACTGGACGATCCTTAGATCGAGGGTTCGTTTTGCAGGTTTTTCTTTTTTTCCTGGAAGGTAAGTTCCTTCAATTGACCAGTAACGCACGTGTACGTGCGGCCAAGCAATTTTTTTTGCATGGCGTCATAGAGAGGGATCATAGGGCGCACTCGTGCGACAAATACATCAAGCGATACATTCGTGAATTTTGTGAAAGTGGTTCTATTTGATTACTCAAAATTCCACAGCATTCCTTAACCTTTTCAGCCATGGCCCAGTGTAGAAATCCAACTTTGCATTATAAAACGATGAAAAAAGGAACCAAAATAAATAATCAAAAGTTACAGCCTCTTGCCCTTCAATAGGCCACAGTAACCTGCCTCTTGCTCCAAACTGGGTGATAACTTCAGCGCTATTGGAATGGATCATTTTTTGTGCCAACCGCAGGCATATAAATAAACCTGTACACTTCCATAATAATTATTGTAGAGTTTGGTTTTAACGGCCACTGTTGGCGGACGTGGACCTTGTGGTTTGAACTTGATATTTGATCTTCCAGGGCTCGAAATTAGCGGTAGTCCTGCGTCCATAGACTACCAACTTTTCTCTGGGGCTACCAAAATCCATGAAATGGTAGCCCACACGGACTACCAAAGCCTGGGACCTGAAATTCAGTCAGTACTTGCCATGCCATGTCTGGTCTGTCACTTTGGGACCAGCTAATGCAGTCAAACCCAGCTTGACACAGAAAGGCCAGACTACGACTTTGTTATGCAAATTACGAAGACGACCGTGCGGCGGAACTTTGCAACAAAGTTTGGTTTCTATATCTAAACTGCCGTACTTGAATGACAGACACAGGAAATAATAGCCAATGAACGAAAATAGATATCCCTGAACTAAAATATGCAGGGGCTACCAACCATTGTCACTGGGCTCCCAACTTCAGGAAATGGTAGCCCAAGTGGACTACCTGGGAAAAAAAGTTAATTTCGAACCCCGTTGACTGTTCATGTTAGCGGTTGCGAGAGAGAGCCCTCCCGCGGATGACCAGCCATAGAGCTTTGCAAGCAGGCTCAATTCTTAATGTTAATGCATTTCACTGTGAAAATCGACACAAAAACAAACATGTTACCAAAATACTCCACAAGACTTTTGATGAATCGTGTTTCTTCTTTGCCTGACATTTTGCTCTACAGAAAAGGGGGGATCAGATCTCTCTATCATTATTGGGCAATCAATTTGCAAGGTCATGTGTATGTAGTTGTCCTAGTATGTGGAAGAACATGTGGTGCCCAAGTTCAGGAACAGACCATTTTCATCCTTGACCCAAGACGGCTTGTAGGTCAGGGCCACTGCAATGCCCACCGTAGGCTCTCTCTGTGAACATTCAATATGAACATGATGAAGAAATAACAAGAAAGGGTTTTAGCAATAGGCATGTGGACGTTGATGAAGAAGTATAAAGTGAACTTTTATTTCCTACAATAAGGCAATGGAGGATGTGTTCGGGTACGTCTGCATAACAATGCACGTTCATAGATGGTATTTTATAGGTGATATGCTCTTTCTGAACTGAAGTTCTGGCTCAGTATGACTATCACATATTTAGAAAAATCAACAGAAAGACTACTTTTTTCAGTCCATAATAATTTAATTCATTTATACATTGCACACAAAATAAATTCATGGGTATTTCCTCAGACATTCTGATGGGGAACACAGACCCTGTATGACTATTTTGCCGGTACCCTACCAGCTACTAAAACTACAGCTACTCTAAGCCACCCTACTAATTCAACGGTTTCGCAAGGTATACTTGAGGTCATTTGCAGGTCGTCTGTGGGGACTTTGGGGCGAGGTTCACATGGAAGATAGTGTTGAAAACCTGTTACATGAGTAACAGCGCCCTCAACCAGATATAAAGACGTCTAATTCACGGTCCAGTTAGGAATTTCAGTCTGGACAAAGGAGGGCGCTAATACAAAGAACAATAGCACTGAATAAATCTTATTTGTATATTAACTGGTAAATATCATTATTTTTCTTATATTTCAACATTTTGTAATTTAATGAATTTAACATCATGAAAAATGTCTGTACAAGGCAAGACTTGTCAGAGAGATTAAAAGGATGATTTAGTATTGAAAAATTTGCCTCCGCTATTACAAATAGCGCCCTCTTGAGTTCAGACTTTGATTTCCATGAGTGCATTATGGGATAGCTGGAATTCAAAGGACAAACTAACGCTCTTCAGCTCTGAGAGAAACACCCAGAAACATGAAACTAAGGACAGCGCCCTCGAGGATATTTGCATATGTATCAACTACAAGATTTTTTTTTCTGATCACAAAATTTGTACTTGCTTGCAAAAATAATCCATCCTTCAGAGTTTTAAAAATCTTTCTTTAAAGTTGTTTTTACGCTACCAAATTACAAGCTGGGAAAAATCTTGTTAATTTTGTTTGCCGTGTTTGCATACAATTGGTTTCTGGAAGTTTTCACGTACAAAGGGCTTTATTTTTCTTGACAGTACAGGAAAAAAAGAAGGACTGGTGACAGTGGTCGAAAAAAGGAATGGCACTTGACAATGAAATGTTACTTGCAACATACAAATATGCAATTAATATACATTTAACGAGCTATAGTCACTTAGAAGCCTGGTGAGTATTAATTTTTTTTTTCTTTTCACCTTCTGAGAAGATTACAAATCGACATTTCTCTAAAATACTGAAGACAAGTAAATAATTTTGAAATGCAATGGTTTTTGTGTGACAGGATACCAAAAATGTGAACAATAAAAGAAATGCTGTTAGCAATTGAATATACATATTTTCTGGGAAACCAAACAGTAATTTTTTTTTCTGACTTTCTTTTCTTTTTTTTTGGCACACACTGTACAAAACGTGAAGCAAGACCATGAAGTCAGTTGATCTGACCACACCCACTGGCAGTGTTTGTCAATTGAAAATGAAGGAAAAAAAACGGGAAAAAAAAATTATAATGGTAAAATGGTATAATTGCTGACGATATGGGACAGGACACACAACACAATAAAAATAATGTACTCTCAGTCCAAACACATTGTGACATCTACAACTGCACTGTGCCACTGTACATTCTAAGTTCTAGATACACCTACAGATACTGGCACCAGACTTCGAGATAGTCGGCTGCTGAAAATATCTGTGCAGTGATCTTTCAACCCAGGGCAAATGCTTTGGGGTCTTCACCATGGGTTGTTGCCATGGCAACTATTCTTCAAAGGCCATCACCATGGAAACCTTCCCAAATCATTTTACAATCGTGCCATGGAATTCTAATGCTAGATACATGTCAGATCAAAACACCAGCTCAGCTGGTACAAAAATGGCAGTCTATAACTCACGTAAGGTCGAATGTCGTGACCCGATGCAAAAGGTCATGACCTGGGTTCTGAAAGGTCACCGCACAGATAATAACCACCTACTACAAAATCACCACCAACACCTTTCCAATGCTCTGAAGGTTAATTAGTGTCCCACCTTCAGATTGTTGTTAGTAACAGAATGAGTGATTGCCTATTATTTGTTACCTAGATCTGTCCGATTACTTGAACAAGGAAGTTGTGAAAAAAAACAATTAAGTAGTACTTGAAAACGAATGTCAATATGACTCTTACCTTGGTTGGAATCTGAATACGAGGAATATATTCCTCTGAAGTAGGGTATATCTATCTGATTTGGGTTTGTCTGTTTCAGTTGAGGGGCGTTGGAGAGGGGAGAGAAGTTGAGGGAGGCTGGGGCAAATGAGGCATGCTTTGGCACATGTATTTTTTTGTAAGTACAGAATCAGGAATTTCATGCGTAAAGTGCTTTTCAAAAGTATAAATTCTTGTATGAATCAAAGAGCTCCCGGTATAGAACAGTGTGTGTTGAAGGTAACATAATGTAGTACGGCTGGAAAATAATGATTTTCCTTGAAGCATTGAAGATATTGGGTGGGCTCTTTGGCTAAAAATCACACATTATCAGATAAAACCTCTAAGATTTTTCACTATCGTACATCATTGGACATTTTTCGTACACCATTTGACATTTCCAGAGAGGCTCGTTTTATAGATATATGCAACTTTACAAGTCGGGTTTGTATTAAGAGCCACACAAGAAATCTTGGCTCACTGACAACATCAACACATGAAATAACTTACAGTCAAGACTGTTACTTGCTTAGAAATCACAAGCTAGGGAGCCTTCATGAATTTCATGCAACATGGGGGGTCTTTTACAGATACCTCTCCACCTAGGGAGTCATATTGACATTCTCTATCTGTTCTACCACATTTATGATATTGACTTAGTCTAAAAAACCGACAAATTGTACAAGATATTCCTTCACCGGTACCGCAACCATTTCCTAAACAATTTAACAGTGAACATGATGTGGAAGATTCCATCCCGCTTTTGAAACCCTATTAATACTTTAAAATGATATCAGTTGAATGTCTCTTTTTTGTCGCCTACGTTCCGATACTCCCCTGTATCCTGTCCAGTTGATATGTGTTCTATGTACTCATACCACCTAAGTTTACAAAGATTCTACAAACACTTGACAGTTGTCTCCCCACTATCTCTGCTATTGTCAAATAAATCAATGCTCTAAAATACTTTTTTCCCCTTCATGGGAGAGAGATATCTCTGATGAGTTTGAATGCTCAAAACACCACTGCAATAGAAATTTAATCCTACACTTCTATACTAGTTACACTGCACTTTTTTTAATAATATATCTGTGTAAACTATCACATCTTTCGTCAGGTGACAGAATTTTAAGATTTCTGAATTGTATGAACAAAATGGCCGAATAAGTCCTTCTAGAATATTGTCAATGACAGAGTTGTAGACCTTTATATTTTCAAAGCAATATTTACCAAGACTTGTTTTTTCCTTTTCTGGCAGTTTCTTGTCAGTCATTTTGCTCAAAATCTGACAACAATTTCTCATTTTTTGGACACAAACTCATTAGAGATACTTTTCCCTTGAAGGTAAACAGCTGCAGTCAGTCAGTTCCCAACATTTTACCATTTTTATTAATTTACAGGTTTTTTCCTTTGAATTCGGAAGATAAAAGAGAGGCTGGGGTTCATTGAGAGTATCAATTTGACAGGAGCGATAGAAACCGAAGAATTTTAGAAAAAAGTTTATATGAAAGAGCACAATTGGCTGAGAGAAAAACGTACCAATTTCTGTCCCGCCACGACGATTTTTATGTTTTTAGAGATTTTACCATAAGGTACAGCGTGAACGAGTGAAACGAAACCAGCAAGCCCCTTGGTTTTGTGCCGTTGCCTTTGTTTTGCAATATCTTGAAGTGAGTTGTGTATGACTTTACAGGATCAGATTAAGAAGAGACAAAAAACAAGAAATGATTTTTTTTGGATCTAACTTCAGAACAAGCAGTAATGTTCAGTGGGGAAAAAGTGTTCTCCGATCATGAGTTAAGTTTTTGTCCTGACACAGCACAACTAACACGTTGCACGATTTTTTGTAAAGTCCGTTCACTTTTTCACTTTTTTTTCTAAATCCCACCTCAAATGTTCTCTTCTTTTCCCCCGTTTTATGAATTAAATTATTCTGCTGTATAAAAATATCAGCCTATGAGGACAAGTAGGAAGGAGTCGTCCCTCGGTAATCCAACTGCTTTTCCGACAAGCGTAATGCAAATTTTGCATTGGTGTGGAGACTGCCCACTGCATTCTGGGCTGCGTCCGAAGACTCAAATATTGCCACTATGGTGTAACTTGACGTTTTGTCATCCTGGGTTTCCTCGCCGGATTTGGCTTCCTCGGATCCCTCATTGGGAATCCATCGGATCTCCGCACCTGCCTTCACCAGATCAGAAAACAAAGTCTCAGTGTCTTGTCTTGTTGTGCCTTCTGGAATGTTGTAAATTTCTATTGTGTTCCCTGTACCTGAAATGGATTTGTGGTGAAATGAACATTCAGTGCCATGCAAAGAAAACAAATGGGACAATCTATTGTGTCTTGTACAACAATACTGATGTATGAAAACAACTGAAACATCTTATATGTCCTTTTGCAAGTATAAATGTTCTTTTTAGGATGAATTGGGACCAGGAAACAAAAATAAAAGTAAATCATAGTTCATATCAAATTGAATACAACATAAACAGTGAAAAGTTAGGTATAGAGGTCACCGAAGGGACCAATAAAAAAGTGACAAATACACAGAGGTAGCCTTAAGTTTTTGGTAGAAGAATAGTTGAAGTGAATATTGGCTATGTTTTTTGGAAGGTGATACCCTTAATGTGGAGTTTGTGATAAGACTTGGCTTTTACAAAACTTCAATATCAGAAGCCTGGTAAAACCAGTATTATATCATACCAGTACATTGGCGGTGCAAATACAGTGATCTGATTGGTCGAGATGCGAAAAGAACCATGGTATATTTGCGACATACCACAGCTGGCATACCAACGAGCTCTAAGCAAGAGCAAAAATCCTTTTTTGACGTTCCATATGCTTGAATTTCAATATACTGTTATGATATAATAGTAACAAGTCATCGCTGATGACACAGTCCCCGTTCATACCATTAATTGACATGCACATACACATTACAATACAATGTCTGTGTGCCAAGTTTGCACAAAATCTGTTCAGGGATAGTTGAGTTATGATTCAAAAACATGAAAAAAACGCAAAAAAATAGCCGCCCAGTGGCAATATTGGATGGTATCGCAAAATAAATTGACGTGTATATATATGCTATAATACGTTATCTGTGTACCAACATTGAATAAAATCGGTTCAGGGATAGTGGAGTTATGATTCAAAAACATGAAAAATTGCGACAAAATGGCCGCCTGGTGGCCATATTGGATTTTATCGCGAAATAAATTGACGCGCATATGTATGTCACAGTACTTTATCCTTGCACAAAATTTGAAAAAACTCGGCTACAGAGAAACGGCTGCTGATGGACAGACGGATGGACAGACAGACGGACGGACAGATGGACAGACGGACAGACGGGCGGGACCCAATCTATAAGTCCCCGCTGGACTGCGTCCGCGGGAACTAATAAATAACACCCAGCGATGATATACCACTCAGTTTTGACAAGTTCACTTCATATATGCACTGGCTATTGCTCATGCATATATGTCGTGATCTGGTCAAAATTTTGCTATATACCATCACTGGGTGTGCTTTATTGTTTAAATATTTCAAATTGGGAACACAATTCATATAGCAATGCAAGAAACCGGTCACTATATGGATCTTGTGTTTTGCTTTCAGTATTAATATTCCTTTTCATTCAAAAGTCAGCATTGTTGACCACCATGTACAGGTATTGCTATCAAAGTAGAGCAACTAAGGCAGCTTGGACTTACTTTCAGAAGCACATATCTCTTGTAAAGCCATACTGTCCAGTGGCTGTCCTTTCCGTAGTTTTTTCGGGGCCTTTTGTGTTTTGCTTTTAGGCTGCTGCATAAGCTGTGTCTGCCTAGGACCTATCAGTCAAACACAAGACATCAATTTTGATCAGTTCAGATGGAGAAAACCCCTCACATCACATTCATTTCAACACAACACCCCCACTGCCTGTGAACTGCTCTTCAATAACCATCGATAACAATGGGTTTGGGTTAAACCATGGTTGTGAGAGGGTTGAATGAGAATGTATAACTGTAAGGATTTGAAATGCTATGAGACTGTCCACACAACTTGAAAATGGCTGAATCAAATTTCAGGATTGTAACTTTTGACAGAGGAAAACCATGTATGCCAAAGACCCTGTATGCCAAAAATGTTCTGAAACATAGCAGAACAGACACAACTTGTGGTATACTGTTTACAACTGTCTGAATTTTGCTTGTCAATTATGTGACACAAACAGACATCTACACAAAGAATGTTCTCTGTAAGAAGGTGATAATTATAGATGCTGCAAAAAAAAAGAGTGATGTTGGATAGAAAACCTTCAAGATTTGAGTTTGGGGTAGGAATTTTCTGACCCGAATATTGTCCCATCTGACAAAAACTTTTACAACAGTGAAGTAAAAATTCATAGTAAAAATACCCTAAATCAATATTAGTAGATTAAAATTTAATTCAGTCTGACTCAAAGGCACTGAAATATTTGGCAGCACATTTGGTGATTTCGTTTTTTTTATCATGTGCTGACCTTCTGTTCTCTGTTTAAAATTGCGAAGGCTCTAAAATGTTGTTAAATTCTATCGATATCAGTATCTGTTCTGGAAGGAAATAGCACTGTCTCTTTACCTTTACCCTGCTGTTGGTTGCTTCTAAGTGAAGTTTGTTGTATGCTGCCAGGACTGGGACTCTGTATAGGTGACCCTCCAGGACTGTGTTGATGGTCACCGCTGCCCATCTTGGAAATATAAACTTCTGGATTATACAGTTCCGTTGATTTTGGCGGTCGCTGGTCGACCGGGTAGTATTTCCTCTGGTGATGTTGCAGAGCTGACTGATGCTGTTGCTGCTGCTGCTGTTGTTGTTGCGGCTGTGGTGGAGTTGTAGACATGTTTGATTGGTAGGGGAGTTTGATGACGCCCTGCGGTGACTGAGCTCGTGGCTGTGCGTAGACGTAGCCAAAGCCAGGCTGGTGCTGGCTGCCGACGGCCTGCGGAGGCGTCACGGGCCGCGTCATGCTGCTGTCCTGCGGCATGTGCGGAAAGCCCGCCATGATTTGCGCAGAGTTTGGTTGCATGGGTTGGTAGTACACAGGCATCGGCACCTGAGGAGGTTGCTGGGACCCTGCTTGTTGCTGTTGCTGCTGCTGCTGCTGCTGCTGCTGTTGCGCGGCCACCGCTGCGACAGCATGTGCTGCGGCTGCAGCAGCCTGCTGTTGAGTTGATTCAAACGAGGGCTGCGGCATCATGGCCGGGTGCTGGTGCTGCTGCTGCTGCGGCGGCATCATGGGGATGCCCTGGTAAGTGTGGCCGTACTGGGACGCCGGCGGGTACGGCTGCGTGGGGCTGACCAGCTGTTGACCTTGACCTTGAGCCTGGCCTGGGTAGAGCACCGGCATCCCCGGCTGCTGCATCAGCTGCTGCGGGTTCATGTGCTGTTGCTGCATGGGTTGTGTTCCTTGGGGCTGAGTTGGTTGCTGTTGCAAGTACTGAGTTGGTGTCGCTGGACGATAGACCGGCTGTTGCATCATCATCTGTCCCTGCGGTACAGAGTACATGGTCTGCAACGTGAGAAAAGTCACAAAAACGGGAGAAGACAGAAATGAATGGAAAAGCAAAGAGAGAAATGTGACAGACTGGCAAAGCAGTTTTTCCCAATACCCTAGGCAAGATTTAGACCGAAAACCCTGAAGGCAGGAAGAAATTAGAGAGACAGTGGGACCTGGTACAAGCCACGTTAAAGTTACAGAAAGAGACTGTTGATGGGCAAAAGTTACTGATAGTAGCAAGCTTTTGAGGCACACCAGTTGAAGGGTGAGATGATGACATGCCAACAGAGCATAGGATTGGAGAAATGACAGACGTTGAAAGGAGACAACATGTAGGAAAATGTAGCAAAAGAGAGGAATTGTAAAGAATTTTACATTGAAAATTTATATGGAAAAAGTTCGGGAAAGATAGATCTTACAAAGTGTCGCACAAGAATGAAAGACAGACAGAAAGAAAAGAACGGAAGAATGACAGATAGGGACAATAAAAACACAGAAATTCTTGGTGATAAAATGCAGTTGTTTCGACTGTGCCCTCCACCTAACATATTTTTGACTTCTGAATCAATTTGAGAATTTTTTGAAATTTCCTTCGTACCAAATGTGTGATGCACTGAGAAATTATCAGTCAATAAGACAAAAACAGCTTTTGTATCCGTGTTGGATCAGAGTGGTTTGGAAAGCACACTAGTTGTGTCGTTTGTAACCTTGGTTTGAATGTGAGACTCTGAAGTGAGGGGAGTGACATTAACCTGTGGACTTGGTTGCATGTAAGGCTGCTGTGGTATCATTTGTTGTTGATGAGGAGGGTTGAACCCGGACGTCATGACGCCGCCGGGGCTCGGCCGCACGTAGGAGCCCATGTACGGCTGCTGGGACATCACCTGCTGTTGTTGGGATACCATGTCACCACTGCTCTCGGCTGACGACTCGCGACTCAAGCTCATGGTGTGCATCTGTGAGGTAATATCTGGAATACCACTGCCTTGAGAATCCTGTGTGTGTGGAAACACAGATATCACAAAGTCATTTTTTGTCTCTTCTATAAATTTAGCGAGGTGAATTTCTTTCAGATCCAGACATTTCTTTCAATTTTTGCCAAAATTTTAAACAAAAAACTGTAGCCCATGAAAAGTGATGTCAATGTGATCCAAAATTACTAAAAAATTACAGAAAAATTCATAAAAATTGGTCAAATGTTGCACTGAAATTTTGGTGGGAAAACTTATAGCACTCAAAGGTTTACAGTTTTCATTAGACATTTATTACTTACTCCTGAATAAGATCGTTGCATCTGAGCTACAAGCATACTGGAGAGCTGCTGCTGCTGTTGTTGTTGTTGTTGTTGTTGTTGTTGCTGCTGTTGCTGTTGTTGTGGCGAGTACTGTGAATACGTAGGCATAGATGTTTGTTGTGGCATCGGTTGAGTTGGAGACTGTACTGGCAGTTGATTGCTAATTGGCGGCCCCGGCTGATACACCACAGGGGTGCCATCAGGATTAAGATACGGTGTCCCTGTACAAACAAAACATAGGCACGTGATATATATAAACATGATCAATGTTTATTTTTTGAATGCCCACAAAAAAAACCTTAAAATCTATGAGTTATTTACCAACCATCATCATACAAGTCAGCTGATACGTGACAATTTTCAACATCACTTTGTCTCCATTTGTACAGACTGCAAAAGATCAATGACACTGCTACTAGGCTGTGGTATGTCCCTATTCTTTTCAATGGGGTAGGTGGACCTATTTTCAAGGGAATGGGGGTGAATGGCTTAAGAAATACACCAGTGATTCACTAAACATGATCCGTGCAATGTCACTGAAGTGCTAAATTCAGACAACTCTATTATAATAATAATTATGCATGATTGATTGAAATACAGATCCCTCACTGTGTAGCTGTGTGTCGTAGTGATGATTACAATACACCCATACAACATAGATTAACGTGATTCTGGTACAGTTGACGATTAAAATAAATGGGTCATCCATTGGGAAATACCAAAAGCTATTTTTTTAGCTGGGGCACAACACACACTGAGGCATGCTGTCTCAGAATGTCAAATATTGGGTTGTGGGCAAGATTATGTATTTCTTTAAGAAGTCACGGTTTCTTTGTGCGAAACATAGTAACCAACCCTTGACAAACAAGTTCACTTATAGGTTTGGAAACATTGGGTCACAACTACTGGGTACACTCTGAAAGCAACACGGGGTTGTTACTTTTCGGCAAAGGTCAGGGGTCAAATTTTTAATGTCAAGATCAAAGGTCAAATTCCACTTACGCAGCAAAAGACAGCTATAAAGAAATGCCGCTATGCCGTTTGAAAACAGAAGTGAAAGAATACCATCAATGACTGAAGTTTCTTCAGTGATGACATTATTCATAAATATGTCTTCAGAAAAATGTGTGAGTTAGAGTAATGTTAAACACTCAGAAACTTATTTGAGAATGTTCATTTTGGCACAAAAACATTAGGGGACGTTTCCATCTAAAAAACAGTGCATATTCAATGCACATTCACCCCTTGAAATAGGGGTTTGAAGGGGTATGGAGCTCCTAATTAAAGTAATTTGCCATCTCGTAAGCTGTTTGCAATATGTGATTAGAGAGAGCGATTAAGTGGGTGTACAGGGAAGACATCTCTGCCTTGCACACTTCACTCATACAGATAATCGTTCGCCTTGAACTTCTTTGAACATTGTACCCTAATTTTCACAGAATAGGACCTATAAATATACTACAAGCCATATGTTAGTTCAAATTAATAAAAGTAGGAACAAATTCCGATGTCCTGAAATGATAATACTGTTGTCAAGGTTTACACGAGACTGAGTTTGTGCCGCTTCACTGTACAATACCTTGGCATAAAGTAGTACCGGCCAAGCTATTGGTATCTGAAGTTGTTGACTAAGCGTTATGTAATGTCTGATTATATCTGATATAACTACTTTAGATTGCATATTATCAGTGCAGAAAGAGCCCAAAAAAGTGCACTGTTTTTTAGATGCGAGCATCCCGTCATGAGAACTTTTTTTGCCCAAACAACACACAAATAAATTAACTTTAATATGTCGAAGCTGGGGAAAAAAATCCTGTCATGATGAAAAAAACTTTTTGAACCCTTCTCCTCCTGCCACCACTGTTTTGAATATCAAACGTTTCTCACTCAATTGTGAATGTAAAACATAATAATGGATGCTCACGATGATTAAGTCAGTTCCTGACACAAAAATGAAAGAGAAAACTTTTGCTCAAACTATCCTCAAGCAATTTTCAGCTAATCTCTTTCAAAATCAAGAATAAAAATCAGAAGTCACTGTGCAAAATTTGGTACAAGAGAGACAAATTACTCAACATTTACCGATATTTGAAATTCAAAATGGCCGCCGTCCTTGCATTAACTCGATGGGGAAAAATAAATAATTCTATTTCCAAAAACTAAGACAATGAACATTTTTCTTACCCCAAGAGCTTTAAAATGAGCACTCACAAGTGGTAGATTGAAAAAGAATTGTAAAAGTTTGATAGTCCTAATATTTGTCCCCGAGCTGCACTCATACCATCTGTGCATTATGCAATACAGGACAAGAACAGAGGTAGTACCATGCTACAGTGATAGAACTTGTAATTTTACTTTTCATCACAATGAAATTTCAAACATTTATATTTCATCATGATCACTGAGCAACTTTGTCTATACTCTCTAAACTTGACCTTTCATTTCTTTAACAGAAAAATACAGGCTGCAATGCTTCAGGACAGAATGGAGGCAAAAGTGGATGAAAAGCTGGTGTTCTCTACATTGAGTTGGCTTTGTTTGTTACATCAGACAATTTTGGAGTCAGTACCCTGTGATATGGCATCTGCTGACACTGTCTATGAATGAACTCTGCCTGAAATATTGATTTTGGATATCCTCAGAGTCTTTTCAAATCCCATCTGCTCTGCAAAAGGGCTGTATCCTTCTGCATGTACATGCGCCCTCAACATGTAGGCAGAGTGTAAACTACTAAGGTGTGCTTGTTTTGCCAGCTAAGTGTTCCATTCGATGCCTAGCTTGCTGTGGAAGCCTCACTTGACTCGGCCGTTGAGGGCGCACTGGTGTGCAGCAGAGAAAAAAGAGCTTTGCAAGTGAAATGAAGGGCTGAGAAAAAGTTTAGTACGCTCTGTAAAGTGAAGTATCATTAGAAAGCCAAGTTTTCTTTATGTACACAAGTATGTTGTAAATGACATACCTGTGCCTGGATTGATTAGTATGCTGCCAGGCGGTACAGACTCTATGTTGGGAGCCGCGTACAGCACTGGGCCGCTTTGTGGGACAGCGCTGGAACTGCTGACTCCCGTTGCCATGGAAACACTCTGGGCACTTGTCCACGTGACTTGGCTGACGGGCTGAGAACTCTGATAAGTAGATTGCTGTAAAGGTTGGCCGTAGGGCTGACTAGCTTGTGGAGGGGCGGGTGCTGGGGGTGGTGGTGGAGGCGCCGGCGCCGAAATCGACGGCTGTTGCTGGATGACGGGTAGTGGACGAAATGACGGACTACCAGCACTGCGTTCTGAAGAGTCTAACCAGAGTAGAATGAAAGCAGAATGATTGGTGAATATTTGAATATTTTTTTTTGATTTCTGTTGAATCGTTCTAATTAATTGAGATTCAACAAGACTAATCAAACTTACACGCTATTGTGATGGCAAAGTCTATGAAAAGCACCTTGCCATCCATCAAGCGATGGACAATCAAACCAGTCCATGACAAGCAAAGTTCTTTCAGAGGGAAGCCTTAACCCTCGTTTCAAAATCAAATGCAACATCACACCAAATTATATGCTACAGAGTGAAACGTGCCAAAATCGCGGTGCATGTACCTTTGAGCACCATACCTCCACTTTAGTGACAAGTTTGGTTCATCCCCATTGTGTTCTATGGAGTGAATGGATTAATACACATGGAAATAGGGGTGGATGTACTAATTCCATGTACTTGCCATGGCAAGTACATGGAATTTTGTTGTTCTCCTCTGTCGTTTGGTCAAAATGGATGGACTAAGCGTTTACTCCTATAGACTGACTACAGGCAGGGAGTGCTCGAATTTTCTATGATACTCCGTACTTGAACACTTTTAGGAAGGACAAAGACAGAGAAGGTGGTTTGTGGTCATCTACAGTGCGTTTCACTTGTCATAGGCATGACTTCATGGACCGTCATACCCTTCTTGTAACCTGCTTTGGAAGTTCCCATAATGGTAAATTACCACAAGATCTTGAAGTGGCACTTAGAAGAAGAAAAGACTCTTTAATAAAAGGCATTCATTGTATCTTGTCTCATGATATCACCATGAGATTAAAGGATGTTGATACAAGCATGCTTTTGGCAAACAAATTTATGATTGTTAAGATCAGCTGAGGTACAGTGTGAATGCCGTGGTGCGGCATGCTGTAGAAAACGGTGTAATATGGTGGAGTCAGCCATTTCTCTGAAAAGAGATGATCATGCAGATAAACGCTCCATGAATACTCAGGCACAGCTCATCAAACCACAAAATGAGGAAAGAGAAAGAATCTTGTGATCGGCGACCCTAAAACACTTGATACCTCATTCATAAAAGAACATTTATCATACACTGTGATCTGAACCAAATACAGTGTTCGTACCTGTGAAAACATACACACTTCGCTTACAAGGAGAAATGCTTTTTTGACATGACACAACCCTACATAACCAAACCCACTGACACACAACCCTACATGTTGGCATCACCACTCCATCACTAGACGCATTGACAGAACTGCACATACTGACATCACCAGACCCACTGACACAACCCCATGTACTGACTTAACTATATCCATTGATACAACCACATATACTGCCATCATCAGACCCACTGACACAACCCCACATACTGACATCACCAGACCCATTAACACAACCCAACATACCAACATCACCATCTCCCCATTAAAACAACCACACATTCTAACATTAGCAGAACCTGTGATATAACCAGACATACGAACCCACCAGATTCATAGACACAACCACAAATGGTAATGTAACAGTTATGTAACAGACAAAGCCATTACTGCTGTGTTTTCTGTTGCATTATAATTAAGAAATGGTAAGTAGCAAATTGATCCTGACATTGAAATGTGGGTTCAATGTCATGGTTCATCTTCACTTATCCTCAATACACCACTATCATTGATACACTTTCACAATTATGATTAAGTGGAAATAAAGCTACACAAATATTGTGACCAAAAGAAAAATTTGCAGCTGTAAGAATAAAACGGCAACGAGAACAAACCATTCCAGTGCTAAATTCTGTAAAACTCAAAGAGCATCCCCAACCCAACCAAGAATAGAACAAAGTATATGAGTCAAGGTGTGTCCATACCCTACATGCAGCATATCAAATTAATTCCCAAAAGTTTTTGTGCTTTTCCAGATTAAATTTTCATAACGCAAGCAAAGATTTTTTTGGCATGCAAATGAAAATGCATGTGCAGAGAGTCAAATTTTAGATCTTCATCAAAAGTTCTACTTATCCTCCAGAGATTTTTTTCCTACCACAGTCAAAAACTTCATTCACTTAGGGTGTCTGTCTTCGGTTGGGCCCTTTAAGTGTGTGTGTGTTTGAAAAGAACTGCCCGTATTACCTGGGTGCTTACCAAGTTTGGTAAGTTTACTAAAGCTACCGGAACTTCCGCGACTACCGCTACTCCGACTACTGCTGCTGCTGTCCCCTCGCATTAATACTGACGAGATGCCAGTCCCGGCGAAGCTGCTAGCTTTGGTGACGGCAGGCACGGATGGACGCTCAGACCCGCTAGAATCCACGCTGCTCCACGGCCGGGGCTCGGGGCGCCAGCTGTAACACTCTTCCGAATTACTACTTCTACGACTTGACGTGCGTGTACTTTGACTACTCCTGTGGGGTTTTTTTAGAATGAAAAAGAAGCATGAGAGAGCTGAAACTAAACTGAAACAAATAATTGAGTCATCTGTTTATTATTTTCAAAAAAAATATATCTATATAAAATATATTTATATATAATCCCATGGTATTTTTCTCTGTTTGACGTCATCGTATACGAGTGTTTTTTCGCGGAGACATACAACTTCGAGCCGAAGGCGAGAAGTTGTGCGGCTCCGCGAAAAACAAGAGTATATGATGACGTCAAACAGAGAAAAAGTCCATGGGATTATATATTTAGCACATGAACAGTCTTCTTATTTTTCTTTGATGTGGATGGATCAAAAATTATTGTAACAAATTGCATGATTTTTATCGCGATTTTTTGTCTTATTTACGCGCATTACTTTCATTTAATGAGTAAAGCCGCCGGTCACCCAGGAGATGTGCAAATGTTTACAGGTATACTTTTATTCATAAATCCCATTAAGCCTAAATTTTGATACACCGAATGGTATCTCCACCAATCAGACATACGGATTTGGTCACGTGCGTGTGTCAATCATCGTCTCACGCTGAAGCGATGCCAAGGCAAGTCTGCAATCGGCGGACATAGCTTTCACCGCGCTAGCAACGGATACCATAGTATTTTGAGTTATTTAGAATATTTACAATTATAGTTATGAAGTTAATGCAACGATACGATCGAAACAGTAGTTATCATTCTTAGAGATGCTGTGGCTTTTAAAGTATCACAAGTTTACGACCTTGGCGAGCCCAAAAGATTCAGATCAATGACACACAAATTGTAAGCTTATACGCTTGTAGTGGGCACTGTCGTCACTGGTATCCGCCAGTAGCCATCTCGGTCGTCAATGCTTTCGTCTTACGGACTTTGATGTTTGCTGTGACACATATATCGCCCGTAGGTACATCCCAATTTTGTTACTTGATGGGAACTCTGTTCTGTTGTGAGTGTTGTACAAGTCAACTTTCGAAATACATCGGATTCTACAGCGCTGCACTGCGGAGTTAAGGCTAAGCTTCAAGCTCGACAGCTTACATGTATGTCTTCAATACAGCCTTACGCTGCAGGTTTGATTCCGCGGTCGAGAAAGAATGGAATAATTTGTGTGATGAAGGAAATTTATCGTTGTTTGTCGAATGACTTTATGCTTGTGCCTTCTATGTCGCTTTCCCAAAGATTATACGGTACTTATTTATTAAGTTGAACTTTCATTAAGGTGTATATTTCGGGTTTATCGCCAACCGGGATTGCCAGGTACGACGTCACTTGGTGATCGCCAGGTAGGACGACGTCCACATTGAGCCTTACGACTGGAGCTGTGATGTTACTGAGCCATTAAAACGATCATTGGTATCCTCATTCGATTCTTGGGAATAGCTAAAGCTTTAGTGACTCAAAATTTCGTTGGACATGCCTTCTATGTTTCCATATCTTGATTTATCGGGTCACCTTTTGTCAAAATGCCATGAGAGCACGGCATTGATCACGACAAGTCGGTCTGTATGGCGACGTGCATGTAAGAACGGTACCATTGCAGGAAAAATAGTTCCGGTTGATGACGTACAACAGCGGTAGTTTACAAACACTATATTCTAGTTTTTAAAGGGATACAGTCATCGGAACTGTGCCCAAAGGTCGTATGGAACCCATACGACCAATGGCAACACTGTATCCAAGGTACAATGGTGATTGATGAAAGTTAAAACATGTCTGTCATAATCTACATCGTATAATTTAAATGTTACAGCTATAATGATGTGTATCTAGATATCTAGACTTTGTTTGTAAACAAGAAACTCGCACAGGCACAGTTCCAACGACTGTTTCCCTATTACAAATTCAGAGTTTGAGATCATCTTATATGACTCTCGAAGTTAAAATGCAGAGGCTGTCACTGTATTTTTAAAAATCCTACAGGGAGGTACTTATTCATTCAACCAATTTTTTCTGGTGTGTTTATACATGTGCATGAGCTATGGCTGTCAGGAGATAAATACACTGTGTTTACACAAGAAGATATTCAAAATAGCAGATAATTCAGGATGAACGTATTTCCATTATACGAGGTACAGTATTCAGTTTACCATGAGTCCACTGTTGAATTGTTCTTGTCTGCATCATGATAATGGCATACTGAAACACTGATTAGTTAGGCTGAATTGAGTGGTAATGCACAAGCAGATGCAAATAGCACCGTTATGGCAGAGTACAGTTTCTGTCTTAACTTTGCAACAATATTTTGACAGACATAGGTTGGTATGGTAAATTAGAAACAGAGCGCCCTCGTTTGCCAAACTGGATCTCACACTTTGATTTTATACGATGGAATAGTAGATAGTTTTCTTGTATTTAAAAGTTTAAAGGGACAAAGTCGGCCATTTTTCATGAATTTTGTTTGATATGAGATACTACTTATATTGTTTGACATGTTGAAAGATACTGAATGAGTGGGTAACCATGCATATATTTGACCCAGGTTTTAGACACGATACATGAGACCATCACGAAAATGAATTAATGGTCATGACCATTAATGCATTTTCGCATGGTTTCATTTAATTTGTCTAAAACCGGGGTAGAATATATGCATGGTCACCCATTTATGCAGTATCTTTCAACATGGCAAACAATATAAGTAGTATCTTGCATTTAAATTCATTAAAAATGGCCGACTTTGTCCCTTTAATGTTTCAAGTTGCATGCCATATCAATGGTCACACAATTGATTTGTATGCGCAGTTTTCCCTTGTACACACACACTGATGAAAATTGAAAATATAATATAAATTTCTTGTACCTACCTAAGTGGTGATTCAATGGATAAGTTACTACCAGTACCCTCTTGAGATGATATTGACTGGAATAAAAATACAAAACCAGAAATCCACGATTAAAACTTTCATGCTTAACTTCAACTGTAAACGGACTCAGTTACTCATTGTATGCACTGGACTAATCATGAATGGGTGTTATGAGGGTCTGTGTGCGTGTCTTTGATTGGATTGTGCTATAAAAACTTGCACTGTCTGGAAACAATACGGTATCATCAGTGAGCGATACCCTTCCGTTGAGCTGAGCGATGTCACTGAATGGATACATTGCATAAAATCAGTCTCAGTGACTGGCTCAGTAACCTGTAACCTATAGATAACATGTGTATCTGGGTCATAATAAATGCTTTCTACTTTGATAGGATGTCTGATTATCTTTCAATACTGGATTTCAAAATAGCTAACTTAACGGGCCAGTGGCTGTATCTTTTGGTGATTTTTTCACTATTTTTGTTTTGTATGTCAACTCCTAAGTTCCTTGCTACTCCCAAAAGCATATTGAAATGCATGTTATTTAGCTTGTCAACACAGCATTTATACATGTAAAGTGCACAATTATTGCTTACTCTAGAATTGTTGTCCAGACAAGAATTCACTTGTCAACTTTTACAATGCAGTTTATGGCTGTACAGGCTGAGTAGCTAAATACTGTGTATCTCATCATGCTTTGGGGTATGGCATAAGAAACTAAAGTTGATGTACAAAAACAAAACCAGAGAAAACAATAATCAAAAGTTACAGCCACTGGCCCTTTAATTTCATTAGACAGGAAACTTATATGAATACGCCTTTGCTGGCTAATGATTTTGATTATGAGGGAATTTTTGCATACATAGACTGGAAATAGTCTGTGAACAATTTTAAGGTAGTAAGCACCTCAAAAGTGAAAGACTTAAACTTTTGCTCAAACTTTTCTCTGGGAATATTTCAACCATTATCTTTCAAAATCAAGAATAAAAATCAGGGATCACCATGCAAATTTTGGGTACTTGAGAAACAAACTACTCAATCATACCAATATTTGAAATATTCAAAATGGCTGCCGTCCCTGTGTTAACTCTACGGAGAAAAATAAATTTTCGGCTTTTCGAAAAACTAAGACAGTAGAAGTTTTTTCTTACACCCAGGGCTTTAAAATGAATCCCCACAAGTGGTAGACCAGAAAAGAATTGCAAAAGTTTGAGAGTCCAAATATCTGTCACCAAGCTTAAGGTGCATTCTGCCTTAAAACAAGGATATGTATGTATAGAGATCAACGTTGCAATCTTACATCTTGATTAAATATTCTAGCTCTCGCTTTCTCATATTCTTCTTCCCGTTCTTCGATTGATTTGCTACGCTTGTCTTCCTTCAGTCCACTCCGGTCAGGGCTCTTTCCCTGGAAAAACAGACACATGGATCAATGCTGATTACTTCTTAGTGGTTCCATAATAAACTTCAGTGCAACTGAAATATGTCTTTGAAGCTCTTGCATCCCCATTCTCTGAATACAGGTCAAACAACGCCATTGAAAACAGTGGGCTGTACCAAAATCATGATTTTATACAGATCTACCAACCCTTTCCCATCCAGCTTGATAATGACCCCTATTTCTTTTCTGAAGCAAAGCTTGATACATGCAATGGAAAATAGAGATGGACTAAAACCCCTGTCATCACCATTATTTTGCCCAAATCTATTGTTATCAAAGGTGAGTGTGGAACTGTCTACTAGTAAACTGGGGATGAACAGGTTAATAGTCATGCTGAGCTGATTTGAAAAACATACTAATGAAATTCACATGCTAACTTTTCTCAGAGAACAATCTCTTCAATTTGTTGTAATCTCTTTCAAAAAATATGGCACGATTTGTAGTACCTACAGAATGTGACTTTTATGGTTATTTAATGATTATTTAGAATTTTTTGCTTAAATATCAAAACATACATTTTACCAGATATTATTAAACAATTATTTAGATGCTTCGCATTATTGCTTGTATGTACAGCAGACACAGTTACAAGAAAAATGACCTTAATTGGTACAAATCAAATAGAATTATGGGTAATTTACTGTGCTGTGTGCCTGTAAACACTGTCTCATCCTAAACATCATCTGTCGTTTTCTTAAAGCCATTGCAAAAGCAATACAAATGAAGCTTGACAAACTACCAGCACATGTCACGACTACTGTCGACCGTAACTCATTCCATTTGCACTAAAATCTAATTGCTACATTACTGCAGCACGATGAAATCGAAGGACGCCCAATCTAAAAACTTTCACACACTTGCATGACAACAATATTGTTAAATATATCAGTACATTACAAGAATCTTCAGCTGAATTCGAGACACGAAATGTGGACGATTTTATTTCTTTGAATTTCTCTGAATTTTACGCTTACTTTTTAGAAACAGAGGAAACGCAAAAATTTGTAACACTGCTTTGTCACGAAATGTCTAGCCCTGATTCACAGATATCAAGGAAGTGGCTTCATTCATGAAATTTAACCAGACATAGCAATACCAGTGAATCCACATGCAAACAGTTCATTCAGGGGCCGGCAGGATCCCCCACAACTGCACTGTGAGGTCAATGGACTTTCTGAGTACTTTTTTTATCATCATTCAATGTTACTTGGCTGACATCAGCGCAATTACACCCTGGGGTGTCTGTTGATGATAACCCACGTTCAGACTCCTACCTCCTTGTCTTCCAGGCTGGCGCTCTCCCGTTTCAGGATCATCCTGGGTTCTTCCGGCCTTTGTTCGTGTCGTATGTGTTCCTTGAATCTCTGTTCCGGACTGGATCCCGGAAAAAAAACAAGAAAACAGAAAGAATCTTGATGCAACAGTTCATGATAAATCCAGAGGATTTATATGTCTCTCTGTCATTCAAATCTTTCGACAGAAATTGCAGACTTAATTTACCATCATAATTACAATGCCAAGCTACATGCAGATATCTACAGGCTGTGTTGAATAAAGTTGGTATTTAAACCCTTTGAGCCCCAAAGTCTATTTTTGTCCCCTTTATAAAATAAACCCCAGTTAATTTTTCTCAGATTTTTGCCAAAATTTTGAGAAAAAACTGTAGCAAATGAAATAAGATGTCCATTTGGTCCAAAATTATCGAAAAATTACGGAAAGATTCATGAAAATTGGTAAAATTTTGCACTAAAATTTTGGCAGGAGAAAATTACAGTGTTCAAAGGGGGTTTTTAGGATGGAGAAAGAAGAAAATAATGCTGAAATACAGAACAAAAGCACGGAAAGAAATTGTTGAAAAAATGTTGGTCGCTTCTAGGGAAGTGCTGAAGGAGTGTATACAACAATCAGTGTGAAATATTTGATCTCAGGTATTGACTGTAAGTTTTAGCATCCAATTCAAACTTCTCATCTGATGATAATTACAGAAATTAAACCAAGGTCTCGATAGAGAGCACATACTGTCAAACAAAGACCCTCTGTTGTTAGAATCACTGTTAAATTATTGGGTCATTGGTTGGTTGACGTGGAAATGACATGAACGTTCGGACGACTGGACTTACATTCTTGTGTTCGGTGTCTTGTTGATAACTACAGCTTTACCCGTCTGGTCGATGTTGTGATCCATGCCGAAGTATGCGGCCACCCGGTGAACTATCATCCTGTGGTACGACGTCATTGGTGGAAATTTCAACGTATGTTGACTGGAACAGACAAATAATGAAAATGACGAACTACCGCAAAGGGAGACGGAACTGACTTGCACATTTCAAAACATTTATCTTGTGGTTTTAATTTAGTACTTTTGTCGACAGAAGTAGCTGCTTAGGAGCAGCTATCATTACATACTATCAAACCTGTGTTTAACTATAACCACTAAAGGGCAAAGTGTTCACCCTTATCCTGCCAAGTTCATGTGTCACCATCAGGTCAAGTTGGTTTATTAAAACCATTGAGGCACACAACATGTTGTATTTTAAAAAAGACATCAATATTTGAAGGGCCCTAAGACTATAGATACTGTAAAATGATTTTTTACTGACTTAAAACTACTGTACTATACCATGCCAAGAAGGTGAAAATATGTGCAGGTACTGGCTCAAAATAATGCTTGTCAGTACTGACTTGGCAGTTTGAAAGGTTTGGCAAGATAAAGGTTACTGACCATGATACAAGTAATCTGACCAGACTCAAGGCATCGGCTCTTGAAGCAGCTGTTCATTATCGCTATTGGATGCATATTTTCAATATAACTTTCCTTGTTAGTTCTTTTTCTACCATTTTTTTTCTTTTTCTACCAATTTTTGTCATGCTATTTGCCAAAGAAGAATGAGTGTTTGCCGACAGATGGACAGCAATCAGGACACGAGACACAAATCCGTGCCATTCAAAGTTTTCATATCCTAGATTGAAAGACTCATTGCTTGAAGGTATTTACCATGGACAGCGCCCTCAAGCATCGAATCCTCAGTTTACCCATCTCCACATCAACAGCATACATCTGTATTCAAAGTCTAAACTATTTCAAATTACAGACTGCTACGAATGTTCCAATCACTGAGTGTAAAATCATAAATCCTCTTTCTCTTTTTTTAAATTTTCATCATAAGGTACACTGTCTATGACTTACAGAGAAATTCTATTGAAATGGTTTTGCATTCAAATTTTCCAGATCAGGTTTGCACACAGATTGGAATACCTGCAATGTACGATTCCCAATCCACATGCATTCTGCTGGCAAGCTACCGAATATTTTATTTAAGACTCAATTCCATCCCTAACAAATTTTGAGTGGGCTTTGGAATATTATATAATTGAGCTGGTCATAGACCTCTGATCAGTATTCCACTCCATTTTCGTAAGCAACATCTTTGGTAATAAAATTTGAGAAAGTTGGTACAGAAACAGCACACTCCATAGTTATGCAAATTACGTGTGTTGACCTCTCACCTTTGATCTTGTACAAAGTTCATTAAATCGTGTTCTAATTTGAACAGCATCATTCTATCCCTGGAATTTTGTAAAGTTTGAATGATAAACTCATGAACATCAACACCCGTAAAATCTGTGTATTCTTTCTCTTGACTTGATTCTGTTGAAGGTAAGAAAAAAAACAACAGACATTATTTTGGAGTCAAAGATACATGTGAATTAAGAGTCAAATGAAAAGTTGACAAGACTACCTTAACCCTTTCACCGCAATGGTTTGATCCAAACCCATTCATGTCAATGGTGAGTGCGGACCTGTTTACTGGTAATTGGGGTGAACAGGTTAAGACCCCCTCAATTTAGGGGAGTTCCCCAATAGGGTACAGATATTCATATTCTCAAATTTTTACAATTCTTTTCTGATCTACCACTTGTGGAGCTCATTTTAAAGCTCTTAGTGTAAGAAAAATTTTAACCATCTTAATTTTTTTTAAATCAAAAATTTTATTTTTCCCCATAGACTTAACACAGGGATGGCAGACAGTTGAATTTCACATATCAGTAAATGTTAGGTAATTTATTTCTCTAGTATCAAACTTTGCACGATGACCCATGATTTTAATTCTTAAGAGAATGGTTGAAAATTTCACTGAGAATATTTGAGCAAAATGTTTTAAGTCTTATACTTTCAAGGCGCGAACCACCTTAAATCACATAATCATGTTTAAAAAGTGTATTTTTTATCAACTATATCTGTCAGTATATTTCTACAGTTGATTATCAATGGTACAAACAAGACAGCAACGCCTAGTAACTCATCACCTGAGGCAAGCTTTATCCTTTGGGATTGAAAAATGTGTATTTAAGGTAGTGTGGCGCCTTGGGGAGAGATATTAAACTCTCAAATTTTTACAATATTTTTCTAGTCTACTGATTGTGTGGGTTCATTTTAAAGCCTTTGGAGTACATGCAGTCTTCACCATCATTTTTTTGAAAATTGAAAATTGAACTTTTTCCTGCAGAGTTAAAGGAGGGATGGCAGCCATTTTGAATTTCAAGTGTCGGTAAATATGAGGTAATTTGTTTCTCTAATACCTGAAATTTCACAGTAACCCCAGATTTTTACTCTTGATTTTGAAAGAGAATAGTTGAAAGTTTCTTAACAAAAATTTGAACAAAAATTTGCGTCAAAGTTTCAAGGCGTATACAACTTTAACCCTTTGACTGCTGTCATTTTTCCCACCAAAATTTCAATGAAATATTTTACCAATTTCTGTGAACTTTTTTCTAAGTTTTTTCATAATTTTGGACCAAATGGATATCACATTTCATCAGCAACAGTTTTTTATCAAAATTTGGCAAAAATCAGAAAAAAACTGACTGTGGTATATTTTATGAACTTGACAATAATAGACTTTGGTGCTCAAAGGGTTAACACTGCTCAATTTCATGCTATGGTGCTTGACCTGAAGTGCGTACATTCACTCTCTCAATGCTGTGATTGACTTTGACTTGACCTAGATCTCACTGAATCAGGTTCTTTGAAGTTGGCAGATGTTTAATTGTATAAATTGTGTGTGTGCTGCAATGCCATTTTGGCTTGTTCCTCCCCAAGGGGTGACATCACTCTGACCTAAAAAGGTGAAAGTCAAGTCTCTTCCTCAATTTCATATGAGAACTGACATGCTCTATTTCGCTATTCTGTGTAAAAGTTTAGTCAACATATAGTGATCTTAAACACTGACTTACAATGATTTTATATTAAAGCACTTCTGAGAGTGCAATTTTTGTTCTGAGAGTGAAGTGCTGGCGGCTGTAGTTTTTGGAATTTTAAACAATTTATTTAAAGACAGATGTTTGCAGTTCTATTTAATATGTGGATAATAGATGTCCATTTAACTAGTGCTGTATTGTACCACACTTTTGAGATGGTATCGATAGATTCAAAATTGATAAAGAATAAGAGGTGATGGGAATATTGGCGATGCACTACTATGACAAAGCAATCACCAGCAATGTACAGGTAGTGATCACGGATTGTATGTATTGTTATCATTATAAAATCATCTGCCCTGTATTACTCTTATAGATCTTCCGCTATAGCCTGCAACCAGTCTGCCTTCTCACTGAAAATATTTCTCAACGCTTTGAGAAAACTGTGATTTGAAATTTTCGTGAGTGACGGAATTTCCCTGAGTACAGAACGCTAGCCGCCACTTTTGATAGTATTTCAACTTTTCCTCTAGAACATGGGAACATTTTCATTTCTTCTTCTGCCTGAAGCATATCTTGCAATGCAAGGCACTAGTCTTGAAAACACAATGCACTGTATACAACATATGTCAGTTGACAACTCAAGTCAAATCTACACTACAATTCAAACACCGACCACTATGCATATACAAGGCATTTCAACATAATTTCTGGAGAGGGTCAATGAACCATTTTTTTACAAACAGGAAAAAAAATTAAGGGGCATATATCAAAAGTTACATTCAGTACAGCTTAACATCAAGGGTATATTGAATTTACTCTATGGGGACACACTCCTTGAAATCATATTCAAATCATCTAATATGGGGTGTTCACAGTATAAGTAGCCTGTTCTGGAAAAGACTGTTTTCCGACTGCTTTTAAAGTTTTCTCTGTCTAACAGTTTTAATTTCCTTCATGATTTAGTGTTTTTATAGTTTTTTATAGTTTATCAGTCCCCCTTTTTTTCTGTATGTTTTTGGTGTATGAGCTGGTTCTCGAAATATATAAATAAATAAATAAATAAATAAATAAAAATAAATAATGACTGCCAAGACTGAATAACACTGGGCCTACACCCCACTACATTACAATCAACACTATCCTAAGGGAGCATTTGGATTTTATTCCTGTAAAAGGCACCCTTAGGAAAGCACTGATTAACACCATAGGGAAGACAGGCCCGGTACAGAAAGATCCCCTGCATTTATTACAAGCATCATTGCTATGAGCTTTAATTTGTGTATATCTACAAACCTCTGGAGAGAGCGGGTTCACTCTTTGGTGTAGCTTCTCCGCTAAGTTGTGCTTGAGCTATGTTCAGAGGTGGATTGTCTCCACTCAGTTGATGTTTCAATGTGGCAGTGGCTGTACCATCGCTTGACGTGTTAAGCTGTTGACAGAGAAAAACAAAAATACGCTAGCTTCAGAAATCACTTCTCGTGACCCATCCTGAAAAACAATCCATTGACAATCAACGTACCTTTGTACAGTCAGTCATAACTTAAAAACTCTGTAAAATATGTATCAGGCGATGAAAACATGATAGAAAGTTGGTTATATACAGTGGTGTATATTCTATATAGAACACGACCAAACGTTTGGAAAGAGATACAAATCAGCCTCAAAGGATATTGCCAGGAAGTGATGACAGTATTTTTGAGAGAAGTGAGCAAACCCTGTTCCATTCCAGCATCAGGCATGACACAACCTATTGTCACAATGCAATCTCTGTTCTTCCGTCTGGATCAACATCATTTCTCATTCAATCATCGCTTGTCTGTCCAATATTTTTCATTTTAACTTTTATTTCTCACTTAAACTTTTATTTCTCTTTAAGACCGTGGCTTGATGGTGCTGATGGCTACTGTCATCTTCACATCAAGAAATAATTTGCTAAAGCTTGTTGTAACTTTGGGACAGTAGCTGCAACTTTTGATAATTTTTTCAAAGCTTTGGTTTTGAACGCCCAGCACAGTTTCTTGTTCTACTTGCAAAGCATGTTGAGATACACAGTATTCAGCTTGTCAACTCAGCCTGTACATGCATAGATTGAATTGTTATTGTTGACAAGTGAATTCTAGTCTGGACTTGAATTCAAATGTAAATAACAACAGTGCATTCTACACATATAGACGCTGTGTGGACAAGCTAAATACCGGTAGTGGGTGTTTCAATGCACCTTCCGGAGTAGAACAAGAACTTGCAACTGACATACAAAACAAAAATAGCAAAATACTCATCAAAAGTTACAGCTACTGTCCCTTTAAAGTGAAAAAGTCGGCCATTTTTCATGAATTTTGTTTGATACGAGATACTACTTATATTGTTTGAGATGTTGAAATATACTGAATGAATGGGTGACCATGCATATATTCGATCCCGGTTTTAGAAACGATACATGAAACCATGGCAAAAATGAATTAATGATCATGACCATTAATTCATTTTTGTGATGGTTTCATTTAATTTGTCTAAAACCGGGGTCAAATATTTGCATGGTCACCCATTTATTCAGTATCTTTCAACATGTCAAATAATATAAGTGGTATCTCGTATCAAACAAATTCATGAAAATGGCCGACTTTGTCCTTTAAAGTGAAACTTGTGATGTTCTTTCTATTACTTATGTTCTGTTTGCAAAATGTATTTTCTTGTTCTGTTTAATATGATGAATGTCTACTTTTCATTTGTCATTAGAGCCAGTGTGCATGTTAATGTCAATGTTACTGTTGATGTCTGAATTTTGGACTTTACAAAAATTTGTTTGAACTTGTTAATGTTGTTCTGCTGACTGAAACATGTCAAATTGTCAATCATCAGAGCTCTACTCACACTGTATGTATATATATAACATTAATATAAGTTGATGAAATAATTTTTGGTATGTACCATAAATTATCTTATTGAAGCATTCATTGTTATATTTGCAAGCAGGGAGGGAGTTGTGATCTGACAATTTAGTGTGTTTTCAGCGAGCAGAACAACATTGATAGTTGCTCAAATGAAACAAAAATAAAAGAAGTGATTTGAAAAGGTGAGCGACTGTGTCCCATTAAGAGATTTGCTTGCCACTAATCAGAACCTCAGCAGGTGAAAGATACTTGCTAGATTATGAAAAATTCAAAACCATTTGTACAGGAGTGCACATGGCCACTAGCTAGTCTGGCCTTTTTACCGTATCTTTAAATGAATTATGTCCCCTTTTTGGAAAGGGAAGCTCAGAAATCCAGGGATTTGTCAGAAGTGTGTCAATGGTCTGTTGCCACGGTTACAGCTCCACAACGACTCAACAAGACCGAACTACCATATTCATGGGTATCTTGTTTCAACTTCTCCGGCAATCAACCAGAAACTGATTTTCCATAATATGTCATTTCCAGGGGAAAAATTACGACATATAACAACCATGAAGTCATTTGCAAATAATCAAACAACACGCCTCGATATCTTATTCAGAAATTTGCTAGAGAAATATTGATGGTGAAAACGAGGACGTCGTGACATGATTCTTAAAAAGATGTCACATATCCCCTTTCTTCAAGTGACAGTCCAGCATTTATAACACTATTGAATAACCCACAGACCCTACGGCTGAACAGATTAACAGGAAATCTAAATGATTACGGATACGGTAGACTTGTCAATGCACGACAGACACGAGTTCCGCCGACATACATTGACAGTGTGAAAACTGTCTGGAAAGTGCCATGTGACACACTATCACATTTCTACACTCTATACACCTACATGTGCTTGCTTGAACTTTTTCACCAATATTTTGATGTCCTGCAAGTCAGTGCAACAAATGTTGTTATAGAGAGAGTGTGATGGATCAGAAGCCTGTACAATTCTTTTACAACAGATCAAAATAAATGGTGTACGAGGGGTATGGAAGGTTCATCAAGGTGTCTGGGAGTTTGAAACAGAGTACAGCTTTTCTGAAAAGTTTACAGTTTACTTTTGTAGTATTTTTGTGCAGAACTTTTTCTAAAGTGTTCATGGTGAATCAATTTATAGAGACCGTAAAATATAGAATGGTCACTCACATGACATGTACGAGTTTACATACAGTCAGAACACACACACACACACACACACACACACACACACACACACACACACACACACACACACACATTTTTGCACCTACCCACCCACCTGTCCATCCATCAATACAGAATGCCATTCATGATGCTAACATATACACATACATCTACACACACTGTACACAGAAAGCAAGAAATTCACAGGCAAATTACGCAATTTCTATACCAGGCCCAGAACATTCAAGATACGTGAGGCAGCTCTTCACAGAAGTTGTAATCCCAGTTAGATTTAAAAGGCTGTGTTCACAGACTTGTTGCAGGTCTGTCCGCACACAGTCATGTAATTTCTGGCTGTATCCATCGCCACAGATCTGAAACATGGCTGTACAGACAGACCTAATTCTGGTGTTCTATTTCAAGGCCTGATACAGGGTCTACATACTCGTATGATTACTGGGTGTTGATTGGCTCAACATGCTGACTCAATAATTTCCTTGACATGATACATGTATTGTGAATAATTCTGATTGTGTGTTAGCCGTTCATTTAGGAATACCATGGCAAAGTATTTTGTTGAACACACCTTTGAAGAAAAGAAGCGATGAGACGACTATCTGTCAAAGTGATGGGCATGGTGACCAAGGGGGCTGAGAAACATTAATCTGATATCTTATTTGGCCTTACGAGCAGGTCCAAGACACTGCAATGTCTTCATCGCAATGCCTTCAAGAACTCTGTTATACATTTTACATTTTATTAACCTGGAAAGCTGTGTTGTCGATAGAAGATCACTTTCCCTTCACTGTCAATGATTCAAGAAAAACTGTCACGTCAACAGGTGGGCATATTCAATGACTGTTATGCATGGAATAAATGACACAGCTGTTAAACTGTCACCAGGGGGTAACTCAAAGTCACACAAGGTCATATTACTTAACTTTGCACTTTAAATGACAGTCTGTAGTAATTAAGGAAATTAGACAAGCGTAACTCACTGTCCCTATAATTAACAATATGTTGTATTCATCGCTCTGTTTGATTTCATATGACATAGTCACGTTTCGGTTTGTACCCTTAGAGGACTGAAGGACTGTAAACACAGCATTTCTGCTATAATTGTAATAATTCATACGCCAAGACAATTTCTATATACAAGGTAATTACCGAAGTTGGTGTCTGTTCAGAAGGTGTGTTGCCATGACAGTTCTTGCTTATATAAATATCACTGCCGCGTAATATTGGACATGATCAATTTGGATTACCGGAAAGCGCTATGCATCAGCAGTTACCATTATGGAGAGCGCAAGATTATGTTTGTTTGTTGTGGTCCGAGTAACGTGCCCTTCCCTGAAAACTGGCAGTAATCTTGTTTATTGATCATGCAGTCATATTGGATTTTAAGTGATGGGAAGAATAAATGATGCGTAGTTTATGAAATGCCGGAATGAGTTTTCCGTTGGATGGTGTCCGTGTGAGGCTAGTTTGGATGTCACTGCCCTTTTGCACATTTGTCTAGACGTACAGTGTGTGTGCATGAGAACACGGCAACTTTACACGCAAATGGAATTCTAATAAGTAGAATGTGAATTTAACATCGACATGCTCAGCTGTGTGTACAGGCCTACCTTTATAACATACGGTATATCTTCAATGTGTGATATTTGCTTTTGAAAAGAATGATCAATTCATGTACACAATACATTGAAATCAAAGGTTGTTATCTTTTTTGTTTTTTAAATAATTGTGCGAACATTTCACAAATGTCACATGGGCTTTGAGTTTGCATCAACAAATTTCCAATTCTCCATCTCAAACACTTCATTCAATTCCCACCCATACAAAAAGGGTGCCGGCCATTTTCTTATTCAAACACCTACCCTGTGGAAGTTGACAAACCTTTCATGATACCGTGTGTTTGCCTGAGTACACAGGAAAGGAGGCAACAACAGAGAAGGGGGGGGTAGTGAAATAAGACAGACTTACTTGCTCTTCTCATGTCTGGTAGCAAGTGAAGGTGAGAGCAATTTACGCGGCATTGTCACACGTTGCAGGTGTTTGAAAGCAGCAATATCAGGTGTGTGCGCGGAAACAAAGAACAACGTAAACCACTCACCGATGACAATAAAGGTAAATCTGGAACTGGAGGTGGCGACGATGCATCGCGGACAGCATGACTCCGTACTAGTATTTTAAACTTAGAGTGCGATTGCGACTTCCCATTTGCTTCGTTTTCATCTAGACTACCGCCGTCACGGCTGCCTTCACGACTGCCACCGTCACGACTACCATCGCGACTGCCCTCCCTACAAGGCACGTCTCCATCATCACGTGATTCTTCCAAACGTTTGCTCTTTGATAAAAGTTTCTTTCCTTGAAATCGCGGAGGAGTTTGTTCTTTTCTGTAGTCCTTTCTACTTTCAGATTTGTCTTTGGATTTTTCCCGCCGAAATTCTTGCCTTTCTTTTCTGTGATCTAGCTTATCCTTCTCCCTTCCTTTTTCGAGCCTTTCCTTTTTATCACTGGCAGATGATGGAGATTCCTTCTTCGGTTCCGTCTTTTTCACCTCTGGTTTTGGTTTTTCCTTTTTTGTTGCACTGCTGGTACCTGATTTTTCCATGATTTAGGATCTTCTATGGTGATCGAATCAGAGAATAACTGCAATGGAAAAAAGAGGAGACGCAAGTCAGTGGCGGCCATCTTTGTCCTTCGGGCAATACCCACAATGCATCACTGACCGTTCTGCTACATGGGAATTCAAGTATTGGTATACTAATTAAATATTCATTACAGAATGAAAACTTTGGGAAAAAAGGCTTTCAGAAATACAGTTTATGCTGTATACAAATCTGCTCACCAAAAAAAAAGAAATCAAGATGACATTCATGGCATGTCGTTTTTGAAAAACTACAGGCCAACTGTAGAATGACAGTATCTTTGTCAGAATATGGCGTATCAAAGTTTCAGATGATAGCTACATCTAATGAAATTTATCATCATTACAAAAAAACAGCTTGCAACAGACATTTCAGGCCATTGCAACCAGTTTAATTGGTTCTTCAATATGAAAATGTATACAAGATGTAGAGTCATTGTTATCATAAATTGGTTTGTTCCGTATATGTACTATTAGAACCAACTTACAGTTTCTTTACGTCACACAAACACACAAACGACACACCCAGCGACTGCATGTACCACAACTAAAAGTGTCACTTCAAACAATAGCACCTGTTTGTCCATGGCTATTTTACATTTGTGGCATACATGAATCGACAGTATTGCAAAGTGTGATCTCTTTGGTCACAATCTTGTGGTACCACTGAACATCTTCTCACATTGCTCATCTTAGATATCATCCCTATTCCTGACACAACACCTGTATTTCTAACACAAGGTATCTGCTACGACTACATGGTGAAGATCAAATAACTTACACACAGTCTTAAGTCTGTCATTAGTGAAGTACCTACCATTAAGGTATTTCAGCCCTTATAAGTGAAAGACTTAAATCATTAAACATATTTCAATCATTCTATTTCAAAATCAAGAATAATGTCGGTACCAGAGAAACAAATTACACGATATTTACCGATATTTGAAATTCAGTATCGCTGCTATCCCTGCATTGTCTCGATGGGAAAAAATATGATTCTTAATTTTCAAAAAACTAAGCCGTTGAAAACTTTTTGTTTTTCATAAGCTTCAAAATGAGCTCCCATAAGTGGTATGCTGAAAGAATATTGTAAAAGTTTGAGAGTCTGAATATCTGTCCCCGACGTGCATTCTACCTTAGCTATCACGCTTGAGTTCTTTGAAATCAAACCACAGCCATTGGGCACCAACCTTCAACCCCTGCACTGCCATGGTTTGGCCCAAACCAATTGTTACCAATGGTGACTATGGACCAATTCACAGGGAATTGGGGGTGAACGGGTGAAAAGTTCAGGTAAATGCTGAATACATTTGTGGTATACCAGAGTCCCTAAAAATCTGTGGTGGCAATAGGGTTAAAATAAAATTTGCATATACTACCACTCAACGTGTGCTTGCCAATTTGCCACATCCAAAGCGCCACACAAACCTAACAAGGTGGCATACATTTAATAAGCCCAGCACACCTTTTATACAAACTGTACACATCAGGAAGTCATTGACATTTCCACAAACGTCATCATTATGCATGAAATGATGGGAAACTAGAACAAGTTACACCATTGATCCGGACAGAGCTCATCAGAGTGGGGAAGACAAGTGCTCACATAAAAATGTTTCATTCAACGCCTCCAAAGATCTTTTCATCAATGACAATTGATGAATAAAACAAGCTCATTATCATTTCGTTTCCTGTTTCGATAATCAATTACAATTGCCCAAGAATCCATATCGGAAGTTTCCCTTTAAAATGTCAAATAGTCCATTGTGTTCCAGACACGATGAAATCCACAGTGTACGCCCACCACAGGCTTCTGATGTTGCATCACACAAGTGCGTACAGGTTTCTCGGTTCCTCCGGATGACTTCATTCTGGTTTGTACAAGCGATGATGAAATTTGCATATTGTTGATCACAAATAAATGTCTTCTCTGAAATTGCCTCACCATCAGTGTGCCTCTAACTAACAGGATTAAAAACAAGTCATCGTTGATGACACAGTCCCCACTTGTTAATGGGTGCTTTGATTACAGGTCCTCAGAGAGGATAGAGTCCTCTTCATTAGGTCTGTGATAAAAATACTTTTGAATAAATTCACTTGATACATGTCTGAGTTGTAGTTCAGGACATGAAAATATCGTAATAAAATGGTCACATGGTGGCCATATTGGATCGAATCACAAAACAAATCAATGTGCATATGTATGACATAGGTCAATGTCCTTGTACCAACTTTGATTAAAATTGGTTGAAATATGCCTGAGTTATGGCTTTGTACATGAAAAAATCATAACAAAATGGCCGCACAGCAGCCATATTGGATCGTATCACAAAACAAATTTACATGCATATGTATGACATTGGTCAATCTCCTTGTACCAACTTTGAATAAATTTGCTTGATACCTGTCTGAGTTATGGTTCTGGACATGAAAAAACGTAATAAAATGGCCACACGGCGGCCATATTGGATTGTATCACAAAACAAGTCAATGTGCATGTGTATGACATAGGTCGATGTCCTTGTACCAAGTTTGAATAAAATTGGTTGAGATATGCCTGAGTTATGGCTCTGTCCATGAAAAAATCGTAACAAAATGGCCACGCGGCGGCCATATTGGATCGTATCACCAAACAAATTGATGTGCATAGCTATGACATTGGTCAATGTCCTTGTATCAACTTTGAATAAAATCTGTAGAAACATGCCTGAGTAATGGCTCTGTACATGAAAAAATCGTAATAAAATGGCCGCCTGGCAGCCATATTGGATCGTATCACAAAACAAATCGACGTGCATATGTATGACATAAGTCAATGTCCTTGTACCAATTTTGAATAAAATCGGTTGAGATATGCCTGAGTTATGGCTCTGTACATGGAAAAATCGTAACAAAATGGCCGCACGGCGGCCATATTGGATCGTATCACAAAAAGAATTGACGTGCATATCTATGAGATTGGTCAATGTCCTTGTACCAACTTTGAATAAAATCAGTTGAAACATGCCTGAATTATGGCTCTGTACATGAAAAAATCGTAATAAAAATGGCCGCCTGGCAGCCATATTGGATCGTATCACAAAACAAATCGACGTGCATCTGTATGACATATGAAGTAATCCTTGTACCAAGTTTGAATGAAATCGCTTCAGGCATCTCTGAGATATCTGCGTGAACGGACGGACGGACGCACGCACGCACGGACGGACGCACGCACGGACGCACGCACACACGCACGGACATGACCAAACCTATAAGTCCCCCCGGACGGTGTCCGTGGGGACTAAAAACTTTTGAGTGAATTTGAAAATTTGCTAATTTTTCTTGAGTCACCATGTATTATTTCCTATTCAACTCAAAATTTTCTTGCGTCACAGAGAATTTTTTTTCTGTCGTGGCGCATCATATTGGCTTAGAGGGCACACTGCTCACCACCCTATGGTGCTGGAAGGGTTACTGGACAAACGGAACTGATCACCATAACAGTGTGCAGAGAATCAATGTGTGTGTGTGTGTGTGTGTGTGTGTGTGTGTGTGTGCATGACCACATCTGTGAGTACTATGATATGAAGCTATGTGTGATCCACTGTGGCAATATGTGAAGGATGTATTCAGTACATCAACACAATAGTATTTCTTTCTGTCATGCTATGGATGTTTTATGTCAAAGTTGCTCTCGCATTGAAGAAAATGGCAGCTGAAAGCATATCTACAGATCACTGAAAAATGCACCATACATTTCTATCCAAATGGTCATTCAATTAACCCTCCTCATAGCAGCAATGGCTGTCACTGGCTCCCCCTACACACATGAAAATAAACATCAAATAACTGTTGGGACACCATGTGACCTGGTAAGGTTGAGCTGACCACTGAAGAGACAATATGCCACAATGTGGCTGGTGAAATGCAAAGTGCATGTAAACAGTTGTCAATGCCTAGAGTACAAGCTGTTTGATGATATATATTGTGCACACAGTGGGTGTGAATGTACAATTTTTATGTAAAACCTTTCTATGGATTTTGTCATGCCATAAGAAAAACACAGAACAAAGCCTGACTGCTTTACATTTTGGCATTTCTCACATTTTTTTTGCTGCATTCAGTGAGTGATACCCCTGTGTGAAAACTCTCAACACTGTTACCATGGTAACAGATGTTCCTGAAAAACCATTTCATTTCTGCTGAGATGCACAAATGTTGTTTTCTCAGGCAGTGAACCCATCTCTTAAAGAATTCTCCAGAGCAGCGACCACACAGCAGTGATGGAATCCAACACCATCACAGCTAACTGACAGCGTAGCTGACACAACAAAGATATCAAAACGCTAGCCATAAACAAACCAAAAACACTATGAAGCTTTTACAATACTGAAGTAGTCTGCACAGCTAGCCATTAAGTGTTTGCATATTTCTTTACTTGTCAAACACACTCATCTACTTGTATTTTCTGAATTGACAAAATTTATGCACTTTTCATATTTCGCTCATTAATACACAATTTATGTTATTTCCTGAATTAATTTCTAAATATTGGCAACTGTCAGATAATATTTTTCTTGGTATTTCTGTTCCATGTATCGGACATGTTTTCTTGCTTGCTTCCAATAGTATGCTGTAGTGTCACCTACAATTCTCGCCACTGCAAACAGCTTTTGACTTGTGTTGATGGGGCAAACTACAGGAAATGCATTGTGGGTAAAAAGTTGATTTCTCATCAAAGCAAGATTTTGAGATAGTGATCTTATAAGTACTTTTTGCACAAATGGCAATTATTTTCGTGGCAGAAAATTCTATTTGTTCGTGAAACTAGACAAACTCATTCATCTTTTCATCTTTTTAAGCATTTCTGGCATGAAAGTCACGTATGACCTAAAACTTTACTTTTGTTTCTGTAGTTTGATGCGTTTCACCTGTAAAAATCTGCCATATTGAAAATACTGTCTACCACTTGAAACTTTTATGACTTGCTTAGGTGGCACAATAGTATTAGGGTATGGAAAATCAAACACATTGATGCATATATACTAGCAGTTTTTTTATATCTACAAAGTACATGGCATGGTGCTTTGATGAAAATTTGAGCAAGATCGTGGCACAACTCAAAATGTTAAATTACACCAGATATTACAGGTCATCTCCTAGGAAGTAACAAATGAATAAATAATAAATAAATATTGTACCTTACTTAATATCCAATCACAGCAGAGATGGGCCAAAGGTCAGAGGTCAAAGATCACAGGTCAGGTCATTGATGGTTGAGGTCATCTTGGTTACAGTCAGCTGATGCAGAAGTTTACCCAGAAATAAGTCTCCCTGGAAATTTACTAATTTCTACCATTCTGCAATGAAACGGAGAAAAAAACATACATGAAATAATCATTCAATTTATTTTAATCATAGTGTCCTCTTCCGATTACAAGTCGCCATTCATTTCCTTCATTACCTAGCTGTATTTGAAAAGATTTATTTCCTATTATCCCTTGTAAAACTTCTAATCTTCTCGGAGTGATGTGAGTAAATAGAATGTGATACACCCAAGCAAGCTGAATGTTAAAAGCATTGAAAGTTGTCCTCCAAACGATAGCCTGTACTTCCTTCTTTCACGGTGATTTAATTCATGGAATGCTGTTCAAATTCGACACTAAATTATTTCATTAGGTTAGTGGCACTGTGTCAATTGTGCTGTAATTACCAACAAGTCATTTGCTATAACATTTATCTGATTATCTTTAAAGTAGGTAGTCTGAAGAAAGAGCGCATCCCAAAAACACTTTTTTAATGCGCTTCATCTTTATAACCCTTATCCTGACAAGTTCACAGGCCCATCATCGGGTCAAGTTGGTTAAAATCAGTGAGTCAGTTAGTCAAAACGTTTCCCGTATGTTGCATTTTAACAAAGACCTGAACATTTGACAGCCCCTGAACACCTTAGAGACTGTAAATTTGATTTTTAGTGGCCAACCTGCTGTAAGATACCATGCCAAGTATGTGAAAATACATTGAAATTTGGCTAAATATCGCTCTGCTTGCCCACTGGGTAACAACATACAGTAAATGTACCAGATGATGCAAATGTTGAAATTGGTTACAAAAAAGCCACAGATCGATTATTTGTAAAATGAAAATTACTTTTATAAGTAACAAATACACTATGGAAGTGTAAACTTGTCGCTTAAACAAAAATTTGAGAAAAAAACCGTCAAGGTGACTTTGCAAGTTGAGAATCTTGAACAGATCTAATTATTGAAACAATTATTTCACATCAGCGATGGTATGGAAGCATGACGCCAGCTCCATTACCTGACGCAATTGTTAATGGACTTGCTTCACCCGTGACATTTTCCTCAACAAGGTTCGCAAAATGTCAACACGGACGCAAAAAAAACCACTGAGTGTGTTAATTCCAAAGAAATCACGCTAATCTGTTTTCCACAAGACCTGATTACACGCTTAAATGCCAACTTTGATAGTGAACTTCTCTTCTCTTTGATTTTGAACCTGATATTTTGTCGGTAGATTGGTTTCACATATCTGTCTTGTCACACATTTTAATCTGAGTTCTTCTCATGCTTTTTAACAAGCATACGCTACTGCTGCAAGTGACCAGTCAATCTGGACAGTTTCCTGATACTTTTGTTTCCTCACAGCTTTTCGTTAATTTTTTTTTTTTTTTTGAGATTAAGTTGAATCCACTAATCCTGTAAATAAGTATTTTAAAAATACTACGCTATAACATGTTGAGAAATTGTTGGACACAATTTTATGAAGAAAACACAGTATCAATTATCTTAATTTAATTATGTTCTAAATGTTTTTTATAAAATTTCATATTTGTAACAATATTCACGACAACCTCATGAGTATTTCTTTTCCAAAGAGATATCCCAGAATGCATTGTTTAAGGAAGATTTCTTGTAGTACTTGTACCAATTTTTTTCTTAAAATTGTTTAAAAAATTTGTTTGTAACTTAATAAGAATGGTGATGAATTTATGAATCTTCGATGTGAAGTGTCATTTTTTTCCTATTTTTCTATTGCCTTTTGTGAATCACTACATTTTGGTGTAATTATTCTCCGGCAAGAATTTGTAGTACACCTTTAGACGAATTAAATTTGTAAACATATCAATACATGTATTCAGTCAAATGCTTGACACTGAACAGGTAACTTATCAGATAAAACAGAATGTGGGAAAATATTTTGATCTGCTAAAAGATTTTGAACACTTTCAACTTAAGTCAGTCTACACAGTGTGACCTTTAACCCCTAGGACGAAGAAGATAATTGCAGAGTACAAAGAAATAACTGTGTCAGTATAGCTGATGTAACCGACCGAGTTATCATTGGAACCCTGGATTGCAATACTTCATTGCAATTGTGTAATTATTAATCTGAACACTCCTTTCACTAACGAGAGTATGTACTTTATTCTGTGTTGCAACAACAATATAAGCGCCAGAAACAGTTCCCCGAGGGTGGCAATTCTTTTGTGGGAAATCTGGAGAGCGCTGAAAACAGTTCAGTTGACCCCATCACCATGGAGATAATTACTCGTCTCCTTTTGTGAGGATGTGTGCGCGACCCTTGAAAATCAAATTTTGCTGTTTGCTGATTGAAACGGCATGCTTTCAATAAACGCATGTATGTCACTTGAGAAAGGGTCAAATATTGATTGATGTTCTGAGCGGTTACCTGTACAGTAACTACCGATCAAAGGCAGCCATGGCCACAACCCTTGATAAAATTCTCACTACCCTTGGTTCTTGAACAAACACTACGACACTTTCTTCTTTTTCCCACAGTATATTGTAATACAGAGGATAAGTGTCGCACATATACCCTATTGCATACACTTTGCATTATTGATATTGACAGATACATTTAGTCCCAACTATAATGCACATATCCACAATAACTGACACAATACTCGTACACAGGCTGTCCTCTCAAGTTGAAGACTATGCACTTCTGATATACAGAAGAACAAATAAAGTATATTTTAAAAGTAAACAAAATTTATGGAAAAATTGTAGCTATCGTCTCTTCAGAATAGACTAAATTCACTATTGTTACCCTGTGGACAGAATTTACCACTTTTGGAAGTGCATATGACCTCTGTGGATGACCTAGAATATGAAAATTGACCTTGTTAATGGTTTTGTCCATCAATATTAAAATTGATAAACTGCATTCAATAGCACATTTTTTTTAAGAAAAGTACATCGGGGAAGAGAAATACGTTTGCATTTTCCGTAAGTCATAACATATATGCTGTAAATTTCTACACCGACATTGAGTTATGTTGCTGTCATACAGTGGAACCAAGAAAATCAGATGTTGACAAAAATTATTGTTTACTTTTCGTTCGCTGGAGAACTACACCTGAGCTTGTATTACATATCTGCTTTGATTAAAACACTGAACGGTACCGATATCATTTTTCTCAAAACGTCCCTGTGACCTACATTATATAATTGGAAAGCGGAGCTACAATCAAGTTTGTTCAGCTGTGTCACCATGGAAACAGGGTGATATCATAACGTAACACTAAAGAGCCTTTCTGTGATTGTACAGATTCCGCTGTGCTAACACCCAATCAGAATCTATTTTCAATGCGGCGTGTCACAGAGTCTGGAAAAGCTGGCACAGAGTCAGCTTGCCCATCTCAGGAGGTGCTGTGACCTGCTTGTAATCAATACACAAAAACACACTGAGAGGGAACTAGGTTTCTGGAACGGAACGGAATGAAGAAAAAAATGCATCCACATATATATCTGCTATCCCAGAGGCAGTTTAATATGAAGTAAATATCAGAATACACATTAGAAGTAAATACCAGAAAATACCAGCTTTTTGTTTACTTATGCTTGAAATCTTTGACAGAGAGCAATTTTGGAATATAACGGGACCCGCTTGTATACTTTCTTTGCCATGAATACAAAAAAAAATTTACTTCTTTATTTCTCAAAATCAATCATTCAATATGAAATCAGTGTTGTATGATTGTCATGTCTACTTCAGATATATATACTTATGTTTTTCTTGGGTCTACCAGCCTTCACAATATTCCAATTTATAGAAACAGCAATTTCTGAAATTCATACACTGTAAATGATCAAATCTATTCTTTTACAGACAAAAGTCAAATTTCTAGTCTTAATAATGCTGCATGAAATCAGATAGGCTCACTTGAAATGCTACCATCTGCAGGAAGCTGTTGAGTGACCTGGAATGACCTTTGCCTGGTTTGACCTTGTTTGACCTGGCAACTGTGAAAGGCTGCCCAATCCAGCTGCTTGCCAACCAAAGCATTGATTGAAAGCTACCGGCTGTTGCCGGTGTGAAGTTCGTAAAAAAAATTGAAAGTCCAAACCACAGAGATAGAGCGCAGGTGGAAATGACACTTTTAAAACCTAGAGTGGCAGGCAGTATCTGTGTTACACTTACAGAAGCTACAACTGTGTGAAACAACCTAAGAGAATGACACAGGAGCTAAAATACTGTACAGTGTCACAAGTTCTCGACAAAGGGTTACAGCAGCAATTAACTTGTTAACACACCCCCTCTTCAAGCACCCCCCCCCCAAATTATCTGTTCACCCTGTAAACAGGTCCACACTCATCATAGATAACAATGGATTTGGGTTAAACCATGATGGTGAAAGGGTTAAAATGTGGCAGACACTGAAATAATGGTTATTAAATTCATTGCACTGATTTGCAGACCTCAAAAGTCACTCAGAATATCAGGCTACAAGTTTAAAGGACCAGCTCTAAGTTACGATGATTTTTTTTCACTATTTTTGTTTTATATGTCAACTGTAAGTTCTCGTTCTACTCACGTGTTGAAGCACGAAGTATTTAGCTAAGTAACACAGTGTGTATATATGTAAAGTGCGCTGTTATTGTTTACATGTGAATCTTAGTCGAACTAAATTCCCTTGTCAACAATAACAATGCAGTCTGTACATATACAGGCTAAGTTGACAAGCTGTGTATCTCAACATGCTTTGGGGAGTAGAACAAGAAACTGTAGTAAACATTAGAAAAAAGTTGTGAAAATAACACCTAATGTTACAGCTTCTGTCCTCAAAGACCTCCAAGGTTAATCAATATTTAGTCTTCATCACAAAAAATGTTTGTATTTTTCAATTTACAATGATTTTAAATCTAAACATTTCTTTTTGAAATCACTGCTGCAATGACCACTAGTCTGCATCTTTGCAATTCAGAGAATGTTAAACCTGAGTTGGTAAAAAATGGTGTAAAAATTCACTTGTTTTGGTTTGTTTATCAATCGGCGTTCACCTTGCAGTACTTATTTACTGTTTAGGAACGGGCAAATGATTTGGGAACGATGATAAAATTACCACTAGATGCAAGATCAAAATTATCACTAGATACAAGATCTAGAAAAAAGTATTCTGTTATAATAATGCCAAGAGGAAGCTCTGTTAAAAATGACCCAGCATTTCTGGTAAGATTTTCAGGAAATGAGCTGTAATAACCCAGCCATTTGTAAAATGAAGAGAGTACGATGTTGGCGTTTGAATGTAGTTCACCTGCGGTCTACCCATTTTTGCACAGAGAGAAATGCTACATGATTGGTCGATTACAAACTGTTTACAGTTCAAATTACATGTTTGTGACTGGCTAATTATGCATTTTCAATTTTTTTTTTATGTTTAATAAAGTTAAGGAATTTCTAATTTCTTAAAGTAAACTTTCTACAAATGCTATGCTTGGCTGATTTGCCAACACCAATTTTTACTTAAATTTGAAAAAAAAGATGTCCTCTGGTTCTTGGTTACACTGTATCAGTTGTGATTGGTTGTCTGTTTAATGGTTTAAACTCACTAAATTGATCCAGAGGTGGGTTTAAATTCAGATGAAGGCTGGCAAGGCAGCAAGAAATAACAACTCTGTCTAATTTGCCAATCAATAACAGTTTAAATTTAAATTATACGTCATTCAGTCTCAAGCCTTTCTTTATATAATTAACAGCATAATCTCTTTGAAAATCCGAATAGTTCATATACTGGTAGCATTGCCTTGGTTCATATATTTAAATTTTCACACAATGCAAAAAATTTTTGGGTTTCGGATTTTTCATAAAATAGAGAGTTTTGCTTCACAGGTCAGGATAGCCCTAAATGCGCACAGAATCCGCCCCCACATTCTTGAAAAGTTCAAACATGTACTGCCAAGTCAGCACACCTGGCTCCCCTCCCACTCATTCACTATATTACCCTAAGTTTCCCCGTCACCGCCTACTCACTAACTTTCGCCTTCCTTTCTTCCTGGCTCTGCTACACCTCTGGAGATGTCTCGGAATTGGCTGATTATACACTTTTGACACTTCTCACCAGAGAGACGGCCCGCGATTGGCCGCCCTCTCACTTTATATATTCCAACAAAGGCAAGCTGGAAATGTCAACCGATCCATTGCGTCTCATCACTAATTGGTTCCAGCGTTATGAGAACACCTCAAAACATTTCTGAATGCTTGATCAACTGGTTTAACCTTTATGGAAGGGCATTTTCAGTATCTTGCACAGATAATACAAATGTCAAGGAGTGGGCGGTGTGTCCTCTCTCTCTCTCTCTCTCTCTCTCTCTCTCTCTCTCTCTCTCTCTGTTGCTCTCTGTCACAATGGTAGTACATGTATCTGTAAATTTGCAATTGTAAGGAAAGCTTTGTCTGTCTGTCTGTCTCTCACTCTCTAACGCGTACACATACACTCTCTACCACAATGATGGAATCTGTACAAATGTGAAGGTCAAAGAAAATGTCTGTTTGTCGCTCTGACTGTCTCTGCATGTGTCTCTGTCTGTCTCCCTATCCCCATCACAATGATGGCACCTTTACATTTACGAATGTAACGGAGGCTCTCTCTATGTCTTTTTGTCTCTTTGTTTACGTCACAATGATGGCATCAGTACAAATGTAAAGGTCAAAGGGAAACTATCTTTTTGTCTTGGTCGCTGTGTCTCTGTCTGTCTCTGTTTGTCTATCTGTCTGTCCACCTCTACCCCCCCTCTCTCTCTCTCTCTCTCTCTCTCTCTCTCTCTCTCTCTCTCTCTCTCTCTCTTCTCTCTCTCTCTCATGCACACAGACAGAGAAACACATAATGCAAGCATTTGTAGAATGTTTCAAATTCTACATTGGATTTGAAGTCAGGCCATTCCAGTACATACAGCATATATGTGTAGAATCAATGAAGAGTAATTTTCTGTTTAGATTTTTATAAGAAACATTGATCAGCTGTATCTGGCAACTTCAATGTTATTATCAGAGGGTGGGGAAAAATCTTTAAATGTCTAAAATTGGATAAAAACCAATTTCTCTGACTTCTCTGATCATGTTCAAAGTTGATCCACAAGTGTTCTCTTTGAATCTGCAAAATTCAAGATTGAGTTCATGACAATCCAAAATTGAAATCTTGTGTGTTAAAATCCACACTGGACAAACTTCAAGTTAGTGAACATCATTATCATTAACCTGTTCACCCCCAATTCCCAGTAAACAGGTCCACAGTCACTATTGACGACAATGGATTTGGGCCAAACCATGGTGGTGAAAGGGTTACAACTCAAAGTGATGCCTCATCATCGCAATATTACATGTACCATCTTTACTTACTTGTAATCTTTACCTTCCTGCTTCCCCCTACCACATGTACTAAGATATTTCAGTATTCCAGTGTTTCATCTAGACAGGGGGATGGGGGGTTCCCCCTCTGTTGACATGTTGGCACCCCCTAGTAATTTGTCAAGGGGGAACCAGCCTCCCATGAAATGCTGCCATTCACACCTTAGAGACACAAGTAGAACACATGAACTAGTGAAATCCCCCTAAATTTTCAGGTAAAGGGGGAAAATCCCCCCTGTTGATGACATACTGGAAGAAAAACTTGTATTTATGTTATCATCTTGTCAAAAACAAGAGCTTTCTATAGTTACTGCAACATAACCATGATTCTGAACAATTTAACTAAAAACTTGCAATGTGGGTCTTTCAGGTAAAGGAAGGTAAATATCAGCACAAACATGATGGCAGTTTAGTCTTCTGCATCTTTTCAGTGAAAACACAAAGCTTATTGGTTGATATTCAAATCGAGTCTTTTACTGCACCAATCAGGACATTCCTTACTGAACTCAGCTGGAAAGCCAGCAGCATGACCGTGAGTGAGTGGTCAGTTTTTGCGGTGTAATAACAATCAAGACAAAAGTGCCCAAAAGTGAACGAATGACATGTGAAACATTTGTGAAAGTAGGTCTACAGTTCAGTGCACTTCCACAGAAGTAACACAAGCTCATAATTATGACAGAAAATTACACAGCACTTGAAAGTTTTCAGATTGAGTTCACCCATTTGTGTCGCCGTAACTACTGAGGTCGCATAACTGCTGCCAACTTTCTAAATATACACACAATAAACTCTAGTGTCATGAACCTAAGGTAAATGTACTTTATATCTAGAATATTTAATACCACGGTTACAATGAGAAGCAGACATTTTTCCTGGACTATCATGTATATCATGTATACAGTGAAACCTGTCTAAACTGGTCCCTGTCTAAACTGGAAACCTGTCTATATTGAACACCTTTTCTCGTCCCTTCCACATAGAATGCCATGTTTAAGGAACCTCTATAAACCAAACACCTCTGTAAACCGAAGTTTTCTCAACACTTTGGTGTTCGGTTTAGGCAGCTTTCACTGTACTTTAGAAAAAACAAGAAAGTGCCAGCAATGTTTGATGAATATGACTTTTCCATAGCTTGTAGTTTTAATGATTGACAATGAAGCATTGATACATTGTAACAGTATGTTGGTTACAGTGTTGTTTCCTGCAGGCATTATTTTGTTACATTGTTGATGGGATGTAACCATGGTTGGTACATGGTGTTAACATGTGAAAACCATGGTAGCTACATGGTCATAACGTATCGTAACCGTTGCTGGTAAAACTACCGTTTACTACATGTAAATATCACCACAAATATTGCAGCACTCAAACGATGTACAAATGTTGAGCTCCCACCAGAATACCATGGCAACAAGAATTACCCATGGTAACCAAAATATGGATGTTGTAGTACACATGGCAACTATAGCAGTTTTAATAACCATGGTGACGTGAAGCTACACCATATTCCAGGCAAACCTTAAAGGTATGGAAATCGATCCCAGGGCCTAGGAGTGGCACATGTAAAACAGTGTGTATCTTTGCGTCAGAGGCGGAATAAATTTATTTATCCAGGGAATCTTAATCCCGACTGCTATGTTTGTACGCACATAGAGCCAGTCGACGTTAGGGACACAAAAAACAACACGAGGAACAAACAGGCAGTGGTTTTGAACAAAATCAATGTACCCGGTACTTCACCGATGTCTGTAACTCAGTCCATGAAAATATTCGTAGTTTGACGCACTTTGAACATAGCTCGTAACATTAGGGACAGTGGAAAGCCCATAGAACTACGTGTACAACTATAACAGCCACTCATGTAGTTGGTGCTCAGTGAAGATTTTTCCGATCAACAACTTTGACGGATGATGGACTGACCTTTTCTACCGCAATTGTTATCTCCCTCGATTCAGCACAACATTTTCGTATGGACTATTGATGCGATGTTTACAGTTGTGGGGGTAAATCCTAGTCGTATTTACGACTGCTGCGTAAACAGTCACTGAGTAAACTTTGCACGCATTTACGAGCACTGGATATTACTACCGTTTTTAATCGAAAACCGTCCGTATATGCGTATGACGGTTGTGGCAAAAACAACACAAGGAATCTGGCGTACATTGTTACTGCATTACTTTGACCAAAAAATCACCCAAATGCCGAACGGTGATCATACAGAACTCTGCTGCAGGTTTCTGGACTAAACGACCCCAAACCGACCGGGTCCCAGTCAACTGTGCCGGGCTCGACGTCTACTCTATCAGCGTCAACTCAAACTTTCACTCCAGAAAACTTTACCCCACAAACTGGGAATATACTAAATTTTACCTTGAAAAAATTTCAAACTGTGTATCGTATTGAAAAAATCTTACCGGGGCCACGGAGCAAATTAAAAAGCCAACAAACCCAACAGAAACAGTGGAAACTGTATTATATGTCAGGGTAAAAAAAAATCTAGCTTTGAAATTTCTGGACGGTACAAACGGCGGGGCAGAATTAGACAAGATTACGACCGATGTGTTACTGCCGATGGTACATAACGTACTGTTAATTGCAGGTAGTTCGTTGTCCAGTGAGAACATGATTCAGAATATATCACGGCTGTTGATTTGAGCTGCCTCCGATCGAAAATTTTCAACAAAAAGACATGATATCAATAATTTTGCGAGATTATAAGTACCCGCTGTCTTCTCGCCAAATAGCTGCGATCAAGATCATTATGATAGAAGCAATTGACCGCCGAACACCTGCTTGCTGTTCTTATACACAACGTGTAAAAACTTATTATTCCTGCTGAGAAATACGACAGCAAATATTGCAATGTGAATTTCTTACTATCTTCCTCGCAATGGTTTTGCATCTGTGTTTATTTTATCACGGTCACTGGACCATTTCTGACGATTTTTTACTAACAAAGAATCAGTTCACACTCATCGTGGGAACACATTGCAAAGACGTTCACAAAATTTTCATCACATGAAAGATTACCGTAATCCCCGTTTCAAAGACGTAGGAAATGTATAATGATTTGTTTATCTTGAAAAATCCCGAACTGAAGCCTCTAAATACAAAATGATTTTTCTTCTGAACAACTTCCCGACAATCACACTCTGGTCATCACATGGCGGTTGTAACCGTACATGTGCTGCTGCCAATGGGGAATCAAAAGACTTCAAATCAACAGTCAAAACGTATGGAATATCAATATCCAAGCAATGTAAAACAGAGTAATTTTGATAAGGTCAATTTATTGTATATTATAAAAAATCTCCAGACCACTCGGAACAGCGTAAGATTATGATCTCACTCATTCGAATACTACACTCACACGGTAGGGTAAAAATGGGAACTCAGATTGTTACATACTGTTTCTGTCAAGCGATTCCTCTTATCTAAAGACGGCAAAAAATGGTAAAAAAGACGGTAAAATGACCATAATTATTATTGCTTGTCTCTGTAAATTTTGCCAACTATTCGTTACTAGTTGTCGAATTTCTTGAGTTTGTCCGAAAACTATTTCAGTGAATGACGTAAGTTTCAAGACACCCGAGTGCGAACGCAATATCGATATGGGATAGCAAAATCAGTCACAGACAACCGAGGAAAAACATAAGAGTCTATTAATCTGCGATTTAATTCATCCTAGGTTACCATGAAAGTAAAAAAGGTAATGTTGTGCCCTGGTTGGGAAAGAAAAGTTGATTAAGTTTTCAAAAAAACGTCAGATAATACTCGAACAATTTAGTAAAAAACAAGCTCAGAAAAACGTATAGAGAAGAACGACATCACCGATCACGGCGATCTTCAGACCTTTTATCATGTTTCAGTCTGAACGGTCAACATTTGATGCTATAATCTATGTCAAGTGTCTCTTTTTGGTCAAATCCGACAGAGATGAGTCAATCGCGATTTACTTTCATCGCCCCGACCCGGTCGACCCGACAGGAAATAATGAAGCTCATGGGCACCTGTATACATGTAATCGTGGAGGTATGTAAGGGTAGCTCAAACCCCCAACTGGGACCGCCAACTGGGACTCCCAGTTGGCTTAAAATGCACTCTGGGACCGGTCCCAGTTCACTTCTGGGACCGGTCCCAGAAGCGAACTGGGACCGGTCCCAGTTGGCCTCCAGGACTGGTCCCAGAAGCGTACTAGCTCGACGTAACTGGGACCATTATGATTGTGGGGAAACACACTTGTATCAAATGAACTGTACCATGGAGGTAAGGTACCTCCATGCTGTAATGACGAAACCATAATATTAATGGGAAAGAAGTTTCCCATCCCACTATATGCCTTTTGTAGCAATTGTATGCACTTGTTTTATTCATATTCTCTGTACTGTTGTGAAAATTATGTATGTTTTTTGTGTGGGAAAGCTAACATCTCCCAGTTTCATTCAAGGACAGTCAGGTCTCATTTCAATTCTGGGACTCGTAGCTCCATAGAGCTATGACAGACATACAGACTGAAATAGAAAACACTGAGACAGCATATACTACATTATAGTACATATAGCTACTAGCTGTCAATGAAGTTTTGAAGCAGTGCATGTTGTTGACTTGTATATTCAAAACCCTTTGTCTTAAAATGTAATGGGACTATTATCACCTCATTGATGTCTATTTTTTCCTCGCATCACAATGAAATGATTCTGCTGTAACAGTACATGCATGCACTAATGGTTGCCCCTCTCCATTTGTGTCTATCTGTTCAGAAATATAACTACCGGTATAGGTCCAAATTAATTAAGATATCAGTCATATACTGCAAGTGAATTGCAATTCTATTAAAACACAGCAGGTTTTCGTTAAATATTTTGTTTGCTGTTTTTAATGTAATGAAAGCCTTGATGAGTTAATTGCTAGTCTTGCATAGTTATTTTCATCTCCTTTTTCATCTGATTCAGTACACAGTCTCTCTATCAACGTGATCCGTGCAGTAAGATTTCAACACACACCATAGCACAGGACTTACTAGTGCTAAGAATGAGTACATCGCAGTAAGACCAAAGTAATCAAATTCTTTGTTTAGCGCGCCCACTCAAATGTTTCGAAACATGAGCGGGAAGGCAGTACTAAAACACATACAAGAAAATCAAAACACACCTTATATTTTCTTGATTATTTCCATGTAACAACATAAGTGTCTATACAAAAATCATCAGAAACTTCCTTTCATCGTGATCATCATAAGTTATACTACAAGATGTGAAATTTTGTAATCAGGAAAGCTAAGTAAAATCCTATTCAAACCATTGGCAGTAGAAAAAACCCTAGTATGTGCACACAGACAAAACAAAGAATTAAATTACTTTGGCCTTTAATAGTTGGGATCTATTAAATGTCGCGTATACCTACGATTATGGCAGAGTAAAAAATGAAAACATTAACAGATTGTTAGTATTAGTACCAGTAACTGGGTTTTTTCATAGTGGTCCCAGTTCACAAATTGGATGTGTCCCTGAAGTGTACTGGAACTGATCCTGGAGGCCAACTAGGACCGCGGCCGTGGTCCTAGAGTTAATTTTGAAGCCAACTGGGACTGGTCCTGGAAGCCAACTGGGACCGGTCCCAGAGGCCAACTGGGACCAGTCCCAGTTCGCTTCTGGGACCGGTCCCAGAAGTGAACTGGGACCGGTCCCAAGAGTGGACCTTAAGTCATTTTAAGCCAACTGGGAGTCCCAGTTGGCGGTCCCAGTTAGGGTTTGAGCTACCCTTACATACCTGAATCGTGGCATGAACGTATCCAATGCCCGTCCCACTGCATGAGCCATTGACCGTGCATCGCGAGCAAACAACGGTTTTGGACGTCACGAGAGCATTTTTTTTCGCAGTCTGTGAGCGGTTGAGTGGTTTGGGTAGGCTGCATACATGTAGATCGGAATCGAGTTGATTTCGGCCGAAAACAGTTAGAAAAGTAGTTTTTCGTGCTCCGTCCAAATTGGATCCGCATGTTGCCGGTTTTGTCCATGGTAATCAGCAGAGCTGTGATGGGAGGCCGTATAACGCCGGGAATACACGTCATCGTACGCAGGGCTAGGCCACAACATACTTCCGAAAGCGATCTATCGTAAAATGTCGTACTGCAGGTCAACACACACATCACCCATTCATAGGCCTACAGGTACACACATCAACGAACAAAAAGGGAGAGGCAATCTGCTTGAAACCATGAAGTAGTCCGTTTGTGTCTGAATTCATTGAGGCGCGTGTTCAGTAACCGTTGGTCAAGTTTTTTGTTCAGTAGTAAGAATCGTTTGTTCATTGCTGACATCGTAATCTATCCGATGTACGGTACACAACAAATGTTTGATCGTTTGCACCTTTGCGCGTCCCCTCGTGATTGGCAGCTGTTTGAATGCTTTCATCTATTGTTTGTTGGACGCTTCGAACACAGCATCGAAGCAGTTTTGGCATAAAAAAATCAACTTAAAATGGAAAAAATGAGAGAATTTTGTCAACAGGGTGATGCCACAAGTATTCACAAAACGTAATATGTTGGAACAGTGCTTTAATTTACACCATGGTTGTTCAAAGATCCAGATTTTCGGAAGCATTCGTTGACGTTGTTACCATGTGCCACTCATGTTGGATTATGAATGTCCAGGGAGATAGGGGGTATTTATAGGCTCCCCCTGCAGTGTGCCCTCTAAGGGGAGGTGAAAAAAATTTTTTTTGAGTCAAACTGAAGAAAACTTGACTTGGTGTGCGCCACCGCATGCATGAAAATGGTTATAAATAAAAGTCAGTAGTTGTAAGTGTAGCGCCCTCTATGGTGGTAGTGTGTCTTTCTCGATTCCTGGTATTCTCGTGTGAGTCAGTGAGAAGACAATGAAAACAACAATGGCTGCCTCCTTCCCCATCGATCGATCGGCAAGACAAGTGTACAATCGGCACGTAGTATCACTGCAGAGACTCATAGAAATGACATATTCAGCTACTTTTTCGCCCAAAAACTACAAGGAAACATGTTATCTGTGAAAATTATGAATCTGCTTAGCATTTCTAGTAATTGGCAGGCTTTTTACAGCTGCGTCAGTGACGCGTCAGATTTCTTGTAATTTCAGTGCGTCAGGTGGATTTGCTGTGCGTCATGACGCGTCAAATTGGCTTAGCGGGCACACTGTCCCCCTGCCTTTAACTGACAGATCTACAAACAAGACAACTTTTTTTAGAACCGCTCCAGTGCATGTACGTAGATGACACTATGACCATGATGAAAATAACCATGGCAGAGCAGCTAGAATCATGGTGACAATGAGATCTACTACAAGTACTGTCCATGAAGCAACCATGGTTGTAACCACATAAACCACTGACATCCTTGTACCATCATGGAGTCGTCTATAGGGTTACCCTTTGTCTGAATTGGAAAATGAAAGTGGTTCGGTCCGACATCACTTTGATCAAATTTAGCCATTGTCAGCATTTTAAGGATCAGTAGCATACAGGGACCAGCAGAACTAAAGCGGCCTCTCATTCTAAACTTTTCAACCAGAATGTGCCTTGGGGACAGATATTTGGATTTCAGTGTGTACAATACTTTCCTACCGGTAGTATACTGGCTGTGTGGACTAGTTTTGAAGATTGTGGAGTATTAAAATGAAATTGTGTCTCGAAACCACACGCGACTCTGTTTTCAATCGGCTATGGGTGGTCATTTTGTACTGTCGTGTGATGTCAACGCTCGCCCTTTTGTAAAAAAGACATGGGGAAAATCACTTTCTCCAGTGAGTAATTTTCCTTGTGAGGCAAAATAATATCAAACATGTCTAATATTTTGCTCGACAGCACAGAAGGAAAAACTCACTAAAATATGCCTGCACACCAGAGTAAAATGACTGAGCAAACAGCGTCGAATGAAATTTTGCTTGGCTAATTTCTCTCGTGTACGCCAGGCTTCTCACAATGTAAGGAAATATGACATACTATAATATGTTTACGTTTGCATTTTTGGGGTAGTTCTGCCATATAAATGAAACATGGATTTACATCAGTGTATTTTTTGTCATGGATGAAACTGTTACCATGGTCACATGTAATAAATATTAAATCAAAATTAAGAGTAGATAAACTTGGTTACTTCATGAACTTCACAAGACTACTACATAGCATTTCCATGCTCTGACTTGTCTTGAAACTTTGCATGAAACTATTCGAAATTTGCTCATGGCACGATAGACCAATTACTAAAACTATACACAAAGGTGCCTGTTTTCTCAAAACAGCTCCTTATATTTTCTACCACTGTCTTTATATTAATTATACTATCAAAACTTAGTATACCAGTACTCTATCTCTGACATATATCAAATAGAAATTCAGAAATCCCTTTCTAAAGAATGTCAATATTTTTTTTGAAATGATCAGAATTTTTGATTTCCAACACCTAGCAAACTGAAGATGTCATGTGCAAGAAATCACTGGCTGGATGTATGGAAAGATGAAATATTATTCATTTTAAAAAATGATATAGTTGAGGAAATTGAGCATTTAATTGTTTGAATGCAAAATATTGATTAAGATAGGAATAAGCAATGAGGGGTAGATTTCAAATTGAATTTATACATGGATCAAGCCAGAACATCAGCAAATATCCGACTAAAAGAACTCCTAGAAGTCACAAATAATTCTGAGTGTAAATTTAAATGATTTTCTGGCATACATGGAGAATATTGGATCCAATCTTTATACAAGCACAATCACATTTTCTTGGGGGGCCTTCCTACCTCGAAGAAGCCACTTTACCCCTTAGGATTGTTGTGAATTGTAAAATTATTCAGCATGGGGTTCGTCTTCTTCAGTCTAGCCAATTCTTCTGAGTCATAGCAACATGGCTTTTATTTACATTATGGGTTTACAACAGTCTTGTCTGTGAGAATTCACCTTTTAATTAATTTCTTTCCAAAAACAAAAATATTCCACAAAATAATCTACAAACAAGACCACACGGTGAGAACTAAAGCTTTATTCTATATCCTTACGACATTCAAAGCGTGTGGAAAGCTAAGAGATGATGACATCAAACGAGCAGTGATTTTATTTCTTATTCGACTACAACCCCTCATCATAATTCTTCTATCGGAAAGGTCACAACCCTACCGAGTGTAAACAGTTGAGTCTTAGCGACCTGAAGGAATAATACGGCTGGAAAAGGAGCATTTATGTTGAAAAAAAAAAGATATGATTACTGGAAAAAGATACAATTACTTCAATTCATGGAATTATTAATACAAGAAAAAGGAATTTTTACAATCTCCTTACACTTAACAATTGCTTGAATGGTAATACTGATAATAATGAACTCATTATTACAAGTGCATATCAGACATTGCTGGTACATTTTTTTTTGTTTTTTTTAATCAAAAACAATAATTATCTACATGTTCTTTATTAAGAGTTCTTTTCTCTGAGCTTACATTCCCATTCAGCTCTGTGCAATATTTACAATGCACTGCCATACTAGATGTAAGGCTTTTCCCTAATTGAAAAGAAAAATTGAGAGAAAAAAAAATTGATCGTAGATTTAGTAGCTAAATGCGCGGCGCATTATTTCAGCAAATTGAAACACTGCTGTCTTATGCAATTTAATAATGAATTTTCATATCAGGGGCAGCGAGAGACAATTCAAAGACAAGGTATCCTGCAATTTTCAACAGATAAAGGACGACTTGACCCTTTCTGCCATGCAAATTAGGCCAGTTGCCATGGTGACAGTTTCACTCCAGTGTTTGTTTGTTGACACACCATAATGAGGAAGTGCTATACTCAACAAAGTAGGCCATTTTACAACATGCAAAACGGCTTTTCATCCACACTGTGAATTTCGTCAGTATTTTGGCATTTAATTTTTTATTTTCATGGACAGGATAAAGGATAATTTTTTTTTACAAAAATGTGAAAAATCCGTATGCAAATAGCCTTTGACAGGCAAAATAAATTTTAGAATCAATAATACTAGAAGAGTAAATTCCGTTCAATTTTTTAATCTTGATAAATTTATTTTTTTATATATCTGTAATTGTTGAATGTAAATAACATACTGGTATAATTTGATAAGTATGACCATTTCATATACATACTCATGAAAATTCTTGTTGCTGTGCTGACACAAAAATCTATGGCAATCAACATGTCCAAGTGTAAGTGAGTTGAACAAACAAAAATCTGTGTATGATTTAGTGAAATTTATCATTTCCATCAACCTGGAATGAAGCGCAAATGATCCTGATGGGTATGTGGGAAATCACAAATATACAGAGGCACCACTGCCAAAATCATCCATAGATTGTGAATGTTCGTGTCACCTGGAAAAGTCCATTCAAACCTCAACACGTAATGCTCCCAAATGTGCATTCTCTGGTGAAATTTACATAAGCTTAGTGAATGAAGAGACTTCAAGGCCACAAACAACATACGAAATCACCACCGACACATATCAAACCACCATCAAATCTGAGCCACACTGATCTGCCCTAAAAACACAGCACGATTAAAAAAAAAAACTGACACAAATCTCGAAATATTAGGGAAGTGTTTTTCGCGTGTAAGACACAATCAGAACTGTGCTCTGAATGAAAATGAGACGATTTACCTGATCTGGAACGGGAAGACCTGGAATCCATGTGACAGACATGCCAGACCTTTGTGTATCCAGAGTATGGATACTGAGATAACAAGCCAGCCGCGTATATAGGACACTGCCAGTGAATATCCGTCTATTTCCACTGTCAGCTGTTCTGGTGTATCAATTTATATAAACACGGTCTTTATTATTTATCTCTTTATCAGGTCAAATAAGGACACTGACCTCTATGCAAATGAGATGATAATCTTATTCTAATGCGATCAAAATTTCATTTTAATTGGGCCGGGAAGGCATCATGGGATAGCAGAGAGACCCCCCACAATGAATGAGACATTGTGAGAATTATTTATAAGGGGGAGAACGGAGTGAAGAAATGTCAGAAATCCCGCATGATTTAATCATTTCAAAGGCACATGGAAACCTGTGTGACTTATTTATCGACTTTGAATCACTATGTTCGGAAATATTTATATGTGATATCAAACACATATATTGCTAGAGATAGTCTGTATTGAAATAGGTGACTGACAAATAAAGATAAGATACAACTAACAGGACAAGCTGAAAAATTAAACGGCCCAAAAGACATTTTTAGTTTACTGCATTGCATATTCTTACTGGTTAACAGGACTTATTTCCGGTGATGTTTATCTTGAGGAGACAATGAGTTAATTTTTTTTGAAATTTGACTGCTTCACTGGAATAGATAATAAAAAATAGTTGATAACGTGTACATACATACAAGACTCTTATCAATAATTATTGTACCTCGCCGAAAGATAGCACAGTTTATTAGCAGAGTGTCTCTAAATGCAAATTAATCATGAATTTCAACTGGCCATCGGCCATGACACATGAACTCAACCCTTTGACAGCAAATGGTTTTGCCCAATCACATTGTTTGATATGGCCAAGTTGGGCCTCTACACGGGGAAACGGAGGTGAAAGGGGAAACAAACACAGGACATAGTGCATCACAGGTAGCTGTCTCAATATGATGCTGATATAATGTAGCACAGCAAACAATGCGCAACGTGCCCGGAAAACAAATAATTTGATTTTGCCAACTCTCAGATTTTAAACAATTCCGGACAACCACGGAGATAACGTTGGGGCAACTGCGAATTTTTGCAAATGAAAACTATTTCATTTTTTCCTCCGTCAGTTCTGTGATGAGAGAGTACCAAATCTGTGAAAACTATTTTTTTTTTGTTTCAGTTTTTGAAATAAGTATACAATGATTGTAATATTTTGAATATTTTGAATATGAAAAGATTGGAAGATGATACGACTTCGATTCTTTTTTCCAGCAGAAGTCTTCTTAAGTTTAGATATGCAGATACAATGTACATTGAAACACAGGGGTATCATATTTCTGTAGTTTGGTGAAAGAGAGGGCGACACTTTTCTCTTTGGTTGATACTGTACATCATATTCTTCCAATAAAATTTCTGTTCCTGTTAGAAAGCTTTACACATTGCAAATGAAGTCTGAAACTTTTGAACATATCCGTTAGTTCATTTAGGAACAAATTTGCCTATCTCTTTTATAATCCCGGGCAAAACACATGAGACCATCTTGTAACAAATTCCTTCCAATTTTGACACTGGCATATCCGTTGAAATTGCCGTCTTTCCTGCAACATTTCTCCGATGGGAAATAATTAAATTTCAATTTTCATAAAAAACTGGCCAGTGAAAAGTTAATTTTGCACAAAGGTTTCAAAATGACTCCACACAATCGACAAGCAATTGTAAAATTTTTGGAGTGCGAAATCAGTCCCTGAGCTATATTCTGCCTTCAACCGAGGTTTGTTTGTTGCTTATTTGTTTTTGTATCATAATATGCAAATTGGAAGACTTGAAAGCTCACACTCACATGGACTGGTTACACCTTTTTCACACACAGTTTTATTTACCTCCTCATGATTAATAAATAAACAAACAAACAAAAAAATACATAAATACATATAGTCAGATACATAAATCTGACTATAATGGAAAAGAATTATTAAAATTGCGTGAAGAATTGAAAACATTCAGTTTCTAAAAGAAATGTGGTGAAAAACATCTGCAGGCTGTACTGCAACCAAGGAAATAGAAAAATACCCCTAGCTAACTCTTCAGAAATTATTAATGGTGTACTACATACAGAGAACAACTGATATGTCACTTACGAATACTTCATTGGGGAAAAGTGATCTACTTTTACAAATAAACATTAATTCTTTCCATCAGAGCTGAAACTTTTGAAATGTCACAAACATTTTTTTTTACTTTGCAATCTAAATCTCACAATCTACGTATCTCAGACAACTCTATCTGATTGCTCTACGCAAACTTATCATTAATGATAAACACATGTAATGTCTGAGTGGTACAAATATACCTACATCAGCATCAAGAGATTTCCTTTTTTTACTAAAATTAGCTGCCCATAACAAAGACGGCAAATCGCCCCGAGAACTTCCCATCCACAAACTGTTGACATTTTTTACTATCTGACAACGTCCCTTAATAAGACCATTACGTACGTCATAGCTCCATGAAATACGTCATCACTGTACACAGCACCGTCTCTCTGATGCCGTAAATAGTTCCCCCTTACTTGCGAGTTGCCTGTGACGGTAACTATGAAAAGGGCAATATCTAAACTCAATCGCCACCGCAGTCTCATTGCTAGCATGTTTCCTGTACAGAAAGATCTTACCCTATCAGTGTTGCTTTTGGTGTTTGGCCGTCAAGCACACTGACAGCCGTTCAATTAGCTTGACTTTTAACGTGCGCATTTGAATTCAATAATACATCCGCAGATGTAGAATTTTTTTTTTTTCCCCTCCCCCCCTTTTTTTTCACTTTCTGTGAATGCCCTACCAATTTTATAGGATGTTTATTTCCATTTTCTCTGCAAGTGTAGTTAAAGGATTTCAATTTCAGAAAAAAGGTGCATATGATTAACATGATGAGCAGTTCACAAATGTTTTCTCAAGATTTTTTTATGGGGGAAATGTCCCCCTCTGAATTTTGGGGTGGGAGGTTTGGCTATGATTTGGGGAGACTATTATATAATATATGCAAATTTAAGTTTTGCAAATTAAGAATTTTCAAGGTATTAGCAAATTACAGTTATAGAATGGATCAAATATTAATAAAACTCAGTCCCCAGTTTCTTGCTCTTACCAATCAGCATTGAAGTTTTGAATTTATTAGAAGCCAACACAAATCATTCATACTTTTATTAATAGAAGTTCAAACACAATTCTGTAATGTGGACTTTGTTCAAATAGGTGGGGATTCACACACTCTGGAGAAAAACACTATATTGATATGTAAAATAGCCATTGCATCATGAGAAATTCTGGGATAAAAGGGCACATGTAATCAGCATAATTATGACTTCAAATTGATATGCAAAACAGCCATTGCATAATGAAAATTTTAAGGAAGAAACTATCCATATCCTTAGCATAATTATTGCACATTGATATGCAAAATAGCCATTGCATCATGAGAAATCCTGGGATATTAGGGCACATATAATCAGCATAATTATGACTTCAAATTGATATGCAAAACAGCCATTGCATAATGAAAATTTTAAGGAAGAAACTATGCATATCCTTAGCATAATTATTGCACATTGATATGCAAAATAGCCATTGCATCATGAAAATTTTAAGGAAGAAACTATGCATATCCTTAGCATAATTATTGCACATTGATATGCAAATTAGCCATTGCATCACGAGAAATTCAGGGATACAGCACTGTACTTTAACTCTCCTCTTTCACCAAAAATGACAAGTTCTTTGAATTTTCAACTCTTCAAAGGGTCAAAATCAAAACATTCTGCCATCTTGATTCAAATCAGAGGAGTCATCCCTTGCCACAATTTACGAAAACTGTTCCATTCTTTCCACTCATAAAATTGTGGATAATCTGGCAAATTATTGGGAATGAGAAATGCAAGATTTCAGGATAGATTAGTGAGATTGCAACACCCACACACCAGAGTGACAGCATGGCAGGGCTGAGTTGCAGTTATTGGCGGAGTTTTGAACTTCACAGTTTCTTGCCTTGAGGTGAAAGCACGCCTTGTGAATGAATGGTAGTCCACCTCATGCTGGGATACAAAGGAGCCTCTCTCATTCAAAAGTAACGAGAAAACAGCCACCATCTTGCCAGTGTCTTTCACCAATAAATGAAATGTAACAATATTGGAAAGTTATCGAAACAGCAGCCACGCTCAATGCATAAACGTCTCGGAACTTTCTTTAATTTCTGAACAAAAGCCCATACCATGTCTATTTTAGTTTTAAAATGAATCTATAGTACAGTGTACATAAATGAGAGGTGTGGAAAGGCACAGAACGATGAGATTTTGCAAACTTTATGAAAAAATCCATTATGACTTTGTTATCTTCTTAGATAAACATCATGTGGGAGGGCTACAATTTCTATTTTTGGTAGATGGTTTTGTATCTCAGGTGTTGTGTCGTCACACAAATATCAAAGAAGACGTCAAACCGTATTAGTGATAAACTTTGATGGTTGAATATCCAGATTGAGAATAAAGAAATAATTTTTACTTGACAATGTTGGGATGATGCGGTTGCCAGAGAGTCATGGAGTAGTTGTGTTCGTCGACTCAAGTGCTGAGATATATCGAATAAAATTGCCAGTATTGGTAATGGACTGATTTCTGCTCATGACGAGCTAACATTCAATACAGTACTAGTACCATGTGTTACAAGTCAAGCTTTGAATAATGGTTTTGAATCAACACATCCTCACTACAACTTAGTAACTTTTGAACGGATAGACATGATGATATCCCATAGACTGAAACTACAGCATTGAAGCCTCAAAAGGTGGTTAATAGATGAGTAAAGTAAAGAGATAAACAAACAAACAAATGTACAGATAATTTAATAAATAAATAAATAATCAATGACACTGATGATTTGCACAACTGTTGACAGTAGAACATCTGTGTCTTTGCTACAATTTGATGACATTTACTCTGTTTTCCTTGGATGTTATGTGTTTTATATCATTACAAGTTTCTTTTCTACTTTCTACCTTCCATGGCTGACAGCTTTCTATATGAACTTAGGATAATTAGCTGATGATTATTTATAGGTCAAAAGATGGTCTTCCATGCATTTTGATCTTTTGGGCGACAGGGACATAGTTAGGCATTGGTTCATGAGGTAAAGTACGTACAGGTACATGTACACGTACAGGTGATCACTATTGATAAGGTGCAAACGGCAATCTGAATTGGCCAACAAAGCAAGCCACATTGGATTGTATTACACAACAAATTGAACAATATGACAGGCATGCTATGTAGCACAGCCAACATCATCCTCAATTCGAAGACATTAGAGCAATATCTTTCATGGCTCTGAGAACGGCGGCCGTAAGACTTTCAACAGCGATCGAGGTTCGACACCAACACTTGTCCACAAGTACACATCTACATTTTTAGCCTAACACTGGTGTCTTTGCTCAACAACACACTAAAACAATAAGATTCACACAAATTTGGAAAATACTCAATTGATATTTTGCACATTAATAAGTTCCCCTCCAACAAAAACTAAAAGTAAAAGAAGATTATACCAGTATGTAGTTGGCAGCCATCTTGGAATACAAGATCACAAGTTGAACATTGGATGAGAGCCACATACTTTCTTATCTGGAGATGTGATGATTATTTTGATCTGTCCAATGGACAACAATGGAAAGACAAATATTTTGTGAATGCAATCAGCCATGTTGGATCATTTCACAATGGACAAAGCTTTCCTCGATGACACATTCACACCCCTTCACACACACAGACTCTCTCTCACACACACACACACACACACACACACTCTCTCTCTCTCTCTCTCTCTCTCTCTCTCTCTCTCTCTCTCTCTCTCTCTCTCTCTCTCTCTCTCTCTCATGTATGTCAAGCCTTCAGAAAACAAATAATGAGAATAATGGGGCAAATATGCAGAACTATTTTGAACAACATAGCATTTCCATTATTTTTCATTAAAAGTCAAATATCACGAAAATCAGATCAAAAATGGTAATTTCAAGTATATGTATTCACAGACATTGCACCCATGATGCAAAATATGAAACAGCTCCGAGATAATCTGATAATTTCTATCCCTGAGACATAGAGAGTATCTGGAGATTTCGAGCAAACTCACTACCTACAAAACACATCCCACTTCCTTTTTCACACATGACAGAGAAAGGTCAGTTTAAAGCAAACATTATCATGGGATTCACGGTTTGACTTCACTCCGTTTGTAATCAGTTTTGCTCCCATTACAAACAACCCCACTTGGACATGATCAAAGGAAATCTATGTGACACTCCTACACGGTTCTCGCTCACTGTGTCTCTGCTCTAAACAAATTCCAAATGTCAAATGTAAAACACTTATGCACAATATCAACGTACAACTCAGCTTGCATTTCCAGTCCGCACGTTTAGGTAGAAAATTCATGTTATGCATGTATTACTTCAAAGCATAAAGCACTGAGGAAATTTTGACAAGCGTTGTATGAAACAAAATCTTGAAACTAATGGACATGATAAAACCACTGTTGGTCATAGCCATATCAATGTTGATTCTTCAATATTTTGGTTTTTTCTGACATATGTAAGTACAGCATACCAGTAATTTGGTAAATCTATTAATCACTCCCTGTGTACTACCTGAATAAAGTACCTGTAATAATTTATCATTATAACTCAAATCTTGTCTATTTTTGGATCGTACTTGTGTTCAAATACAATCACTGACAAATGAACACCATTTCTCACCAGACATTAAAGTGTCTGCTCATTAGCAATTTCAGCAAAGTCAGGCTACGTAATTCACAATTCCATTATATGACAAAGATTGATTAAGTATGAAAGCGTAATATTTGTAAATTTACAGAAATCCAATGACAAAGTGTGAAGCCGCCACTACCATTATCCACCCTAACAAAAGTAATTCTGGTCGATCATTTTAGCATGAGTGATCTCACAGATACTTGCTGATTATGAATCTCGGTGAGTTCTTTCTTATGTAAATTCCCCTTGAAATACTGGTACCTCTAGGAACTTACAAACCAAACAGTTCAAGAGGAAAATATTTTTGAAGAAAATCGAGGAAATTTGAGAGAAAAATTGAAAAATTTGAATATTTAAAGATTTTTGCTAATTTTCATATCCCTCAATCAGGGTATCCCTAAGAAGTTAAACTGTCAAACAAGTGGTATCAGAGAAAATGATGTTTGACAACAATCGAAAAAATACACCAAAAACAATTTGAGTATGCAAAATGTCTCATCATATGAACCAATCGACGTCCAATCATCCTGAGTGACTTGTACATCAAATATGTTTTCTGAGCAGTGGTTTTGGAAAAGTGCAAAGTGGGTGACAGACGAAGGTCCCACAGTTAACCAACCTGTCTCTATGGCTCCATGTCTCTGAAAGCGGGAGCTAAAAACGAGAACAACTACAAATCTATATTGCTTTTTGAACGGAAACGCTGAAAGGCTGGGCAGGAGATTGGTGCTTGAAACAATGGATGAGCAGGAGAGAACTGCTTAGGGCTAAACTCCTCTGTAATCGTAAAGCAACTGCCAATTGTGTTCCGAAGGGTCAAATATGAAGATCCTTTTGAGGATAATGGTCAATTCTACAATACTTACAGAGAAACAACCTGAGAGTTTCTGAGGAAGAAATCTTTTGTTTAATCAACTACATGTATCACCTTGTTTAACAGGATGAAAATTCAAAGCCAGATCAAATGTACAAGTGTAGTCCTGCCCATCAATAAAACTCTTTTTTACCCTTTGAGTGCTGTCATTTTTCCCACCAAAATTTTACTGCGCAGCCACATTTTGCCAATCTTTTATGAAATTTTCTGAAATTTTTTGATAACTTTGGACCAAATGGACATCACATTTCATTGGCTACAGTTTGTTAGCAAAATTTTGACAAGAAACTGAAAAAAATTGACTGGAGTACCGGTATATTTTCTAAAGGTGGCAAATATTGACTTTGGTGCTCAAAAGGGTTAAACGAAAGAACGAAACCATGGTCATCTCCCATATACTACGTTCGTGACAGGCTGAAGTGAAATGTCTTGGAGAAATTCTATTTATATAAATAGCTCAGGGAAGATAGGTGACAGAACGCTCTTGATCCATCTTTGGTTCAGTCATTGCGTCTAGGGACATGCTTCCAACAATGGGTACGGTTGCTGGGCTAGGTCTACCAACAATGATCACTTCAAACAGAAGTTCACCTCTGAATAGAATTGGATACATGTGTTGACATTTAGCCGATATTTTGTGTGAATGTAAAAACGTTTCATGCCACAGCTGTCAGCTGCTATCCTCTTTGAACTTTCGTAGTATTCAGCGGTAAAAACTAAAAGTCACTTTCAATGACTGCTGGTTGAATCAAATTTGAATATATGGCTCTTGACTGGATAAAATTGTGTACCAATTAGCCTGGCCATCTCCCAGCCAGAATTATTCATATCATGAAATAAAATGATGCAAACATGCAGTATGTATCTGTGAATGCAAACTATGATATTCAAAACTACGTTCTCACTATACCGGTATGTCACCTCTAAATGGGTCTTGGTTTAAGTTCACCAGAATAAACTATTGTTTAAACGATATATCAACTGTCATGCTAATTTATATTGGGCCTGAGGGAAGGGTTTCGAGTACATGTAAAATTTGTAACCAGGCACAAATCATGAGTATCTAGGCCAGCCCTGAGTCCAGTTAGGGCCCTTACAGTTGACCGAGAGTTGGTCCAATTTCTCAGAACAAAATATTCCCACCAGTCAAGGCTTTGAATGCATTACAAAATGGTTCTATTGACAGTGTTGTAGTGATGGCGTGTTTGCAATCAACGCACTCATATATCTTTCACCAAGACTTCACTCTCTTGATAGTCAAAGTTTTAATAGTTACGGTATCGGGGATCAAACCAGTTTTGCTCTGTTTCTGTGTATACCAACTCTTGAACACTATCTGTACATGCACAGACTGCATTGTTATTGTTGACATGTTACCTTTAAGGGTGGACCAGAATTTAACCCTTTCAGTGCTGTCCTTTTTCCCACCAAAATGTAAGTGCAACATTATACCAATTTTTATGAATTTTTCTATACTTTTTTGATAATTTTGGACCAAATGCCATCACATTTCATTAATTACAGTTTTTTTTATCAAAATTTTGGCCAAAATCTGAACGATACTAACTAGGGTATATTTTATGAAGGTGAAAAAATTGACTTTGGCGCTCAAAGGGTTAAATATAGTGCAATTTTGTATACGCTGTGTTGATAAGCTGAATAGTGGGTATTTCAACATGCTTTGGGGAGTAGAACAAGAACTTTCTGTTGACATCTAAAATATAAATAGTGAAAAAATCATCAAATGTTACAGTGTGCAGTTTGTAACATAAACAAAATTACACATATATTATATCACAAATTGACATTACTTTTGAATGATTGAACTCTTAAACATAATTTGCACAGTCATTCTTTCCTGATGACACATTGTGGCACACTGGGAAGGACTGGCCTCTCTGTCAGAGGATGGTGAATTTGAGACCTGGGCTAGGTCCAGAGTAATGGACTTGCAATTGGAGGATGGCGAGTTCGAGACAAAAAATGCATGTTGTTGTGCCCTATCACAAGGCACCTTACTCCTCGTTACATCAGCAGGTATCAGTAGAGGGTAGTGTTACAAACAGACTACATGATTCTAAATTGTGCAGAATTTGCATGTAAAAAAGCTGAAAAATCCTTTAAATTACTAGCAAGTAATAAATATTAATGCATTAGTTGACAAAATGACTGAACTAGAGAACTTCTGCCCTTACATCGACATGTGTGACTAGACATGAGACTCAATCTTCATCATAACAGAAATGCCATACATCCTGTTTCTGGTTAAATATTACACCAAGTTCATCATATATGAATATAAATATAAACGTAAAATATTACACAAACCTCAAAAACAATCCGTGATCCTGTGTGAGTGAGGAATTTTGTTCCTTTCTTGAATATTTGTTTTCTAAATTGTACAATTTATCATCTTTTGAAAATTCATATTTCTTTACACTGCGTTCTTATTTGTCTGTAGGTCTATGAATTTATTTAATAACTTGTTAGTTTATTTAATTATCTATTTATTTGTTTGATTTTTTGTTTATTTGTTTGTTTATTTGTTCATTTGGGACGAATATATGTAGTAATGTTACCATTAAACATCTATTTGAGAAAAAACGTTCCTGATAAGAGCAAATTTTGATGTGATTTTTCGACAAAACAGAAGTTTTGATTGATTACAGAGATTAGCTACGTAAATGACATACCTTATACACTGATTGAATACAGATGGTTATAACCTAGACAGGTTTTAGAAACCAGTGATCAACAAAGTTGAAAAAAAATGAAGTAAAGACTTTGTTATGCAATTTGAAGACGATATACCGAAAGACATTTTTAAAGACAAGACACGAGATGTACTTTGTCCCATGAAAGCAAAAATTGGAAAAGTTGCTCAAATAAATGATTTTTTAAATTTACATCCGATTCATTTTAATAACATCCTGATATCAACAAGTGATCTGGGTGTGGTTTTCGTTTAAACCTACATGTAATGATACTGAAACCAACATACTTGAGAAAAATAGGAGTGTCCACACACTATTCACCTGTTAACCCCCAATTCTCTGTAAACAGGTCCACAATCAAAATCGATAACCATGGATTTGGGCCAAACCATGGTAGTAAAAGGGTTAATGATACAAGCTAAAATGTGTTACTTCAAGTTTTTTCTCCTTTCCTCAAAATATTATGATGTGCAACAAGTCTAACATGTCCTACCGTCTAGTGCAAAGAATTGCAAACAATTTAGCATAGGATCATCCTTTAACACATTCTGGACAGCATACCTGCTCTTGAACTTGATGTTTAGTTTTGCGGCAAATTATCTTTGAAATGGGAGTGCGGCATGGATTATAATAATTGAAATGCATCCTCCATGTTGATTTGGTTTTCATTTTCGGTTTGCATCCATCCACATTGATGTACAAATGTACATTTTATGAAATTTTAGCGTGTACACATCCATTTTTATAAATCATTTTCATCACAGTAAATGCCATGATCATATTGTTATCAAGACTGAACGCCCTGATCAGTATCATTATAATCACCAATGCTATCACCTTCATCATTATCAAGATGGTGTCATGTGATCGTCACTGCCATTATGCTATGATCGGCATTATCATAATAATCATGCCATCATCATCGCCAAATATGAAAAAAAAAGGTAGGAAAAAATATGACAGCTATATCAAAACTCACCAGAATTCCAGGTGTTTAGTTATTTTCAGGTAGCATCACACATCAGCCACTGAGTGTTGACATGCTCAGATCGAGAGATTTCGTCTCTGTGAGCTTGCAAACAATCGTGTAAAGGGGAGAGAACCACGACAACAAGTCCTGATGACACTGACAACTTTTTGTCTCCTCTCCAAGGCTCAGCGTCGAGAAATCAAAGAAACACGAATGCACAGAATCACTGCACCTGTCAGATTTTTTTTTTCACCCTTCCTTCAAAAAACATGGATCAGAAACCGCTCAGTGACAGGGGGAAAAAACTTCCAGACACAGAGAGAAAAAATGTCAATTTTTTCTCCTGAAGCAGGAAGAAAGATGAGAAGCACATACAGCAGTACACGGAGATCCATGGAATACTGGCTGGTAGAAGGAGGCAGCCTCGGCTACACCCACACACACACAGTCACCTATCCATACAACGGACCAATACATGTTGAAATGTCAAAGGTGAGAGTTTTTGTGCGGCAGGACAGCAGAGGGAGAGAAAAAACAGCTCAGATTACTTCATCCTAGCATTATGTCCTCCTTGATTCTCAAAGTCAGCAACGGCAAAACCATTGCCATTTACCAGGTAATGTTGACAAAAGGTCAGTTGATGGGCATGAGCCCACACAGGCAGAGATTGCAAGTAAACACCGTAGAACTGTCATCTGAACGAACCAAAAAACCACACATCAAAACCCCTTTGTTTCATCTAATCTCATGGTCACGAACGGAAAAAAATTAAAATGAAGGAAAATCAGAATGAACGAATTTTTGACCTAGAAATTTAAAATCTGTACATCTGTGACAGATTTATTAGCTGGAACTAACATAGATGTTTTTTTTTAATTCTTCCTTGAGAAACCCTCACAACTGAAGACATCATAGCATCTTGATAAAGTTATCATCCACTGGACCTCTTTTAACAGCGAATTAATCACAAAATATTTGAATTTTTCAGAAAATGACGTTTCATTTACGGATCTTGCAATACAATTAATGAACCAACCTTGGCCTTTAAATATCTGACAATCAGCCACTTGACTTTGATCTGTCTATTCAAAGGTTTTCACCGAGAGATCTTTCCAAATTATTGTATAAAGCTTCAGTGTCGTAAGTCCCAGTAGTTGAAATAATTGTGTAATTGTTTATTAAATGTTGCTGAATTCATGGCAGTGTAAATCATAGATGTATCTCTACTTTTTTCAATTGCAATATCATACTCACGATAACAATTGTATTTGAAGCACAGAAACTGTTTTTTAACACAAATGTTTGCTTTCACATATTCATCCACGTACTATTCACAAATTGACACACACATGCCTATAGTTACACAATAATACACAATTTAGTTAGGTATACAATGTAACTTGGTTAATAAATTGTCGTCAAAATTAACCACTTTTATAAAACACACGGTGAAGTTCTAACCTGTGAAAAGCTCATATCAAAAATAAGCAAATTGCAAACAAAGAGCGGAGGAAATTCAAAAGCCCCTCATTATAATATGATTTACGTCTTCAGAGCTGTGGCTGTTGTTTTCGGGTGAGTTGCACAGCAAGTAGTTAAAAATCCTACTTTTGACACATGAAGACCCTTCATTGTTGACAACAATTGTATTTTCCTCTTTATTTGTGAGAAATACATACTGGACACATTTTCCATCTCATAAATTTGTTTTATCACAACATTTTAATGCTTCCATTTTCACTGTTACTGGCAAAGCTAAACTACCTGTTGGAATCTGACACTGCAGCAGATTAATTAATTAAACGACAACTTGATTAATTATTATTCATTGTCTGACCGGATATTTCTTATACACTATCCAAACTCGGAGAGAAAGCCGTTGAGTCGAGACGCAAACTGGCACAGCAAAATAGTCTTCTGCGATTACACAATTCCATGGATAGAATTAGATCAGATGAAGTGGGCAGGAAGAGGTCAATTAACTTGAATCATAAAGACACTCATTGAATAAACTTTAAATCAAGAGTAAAATATCTATTTTATTTTCAATATTTTTACTCCATATGTATTCATATTGACATTATTAGTAAATTAAATTATTATTTAACCCTTTCACCACCATGGTTTGTCCCAAATCCATTGTATTCTATGGTAAAGTTGGACCTGTACACAGGGAACTGGGGGTGAAAGGGTTAAAGGGAGAGTAGCTGTAACTTTTGATGATTTTTTTTCACAATATTTGTCTTGTATTTCAACTACACTTTCTTGTTTGGCTCCCAAAAGCATGTTGAGATACATAGTATTCAGCTTGTCAACTCAGCCTCTATATATATGAACCATACTGCTATTGTTGATAAGTGAATTTTAGTACGGACTAAAATTTAAATGTAAACAATAACAGTGCACTTGGCACATACAGGATACACGCTAAGCTGGCAAGTTGAACGGTGGGTGTTTTTAATATGGTTTGGGATGTAAAGTGAGACCTTTTGACATAACAACAACAGAAATAGTGAAACAAATTAAAAACTTGCAGTTAATAGGTACTGACCCTGTATGAATCAGTACCATATTTACAAGAACATGTAGCGGTTCTTGTATGACCAGTTGCATTCAATAAAGTCAAATATCTTGGTCTGAGAAACACTGTTGAATGAATACAAGTATTTTGAACAACAGATATGTGATGCACGCTCAAAGAACCATCAACTGGGAAGAAATCGCTGAAATTCTTCCAATTTACACTATTATTTAAGATATTTCATGGATCGTTTCAGATATTATATAAACCTGCCACAAGGCAGTAACGTTATATGGGCACAATGTTCACTATAAATAAGAACACATGACAAATCATCTTCAATTCAAACTGTATTCACTATCCTGTTCACCCCTTTCTTCCCTGTAAAGAGATCCACACTCGCCATTGATAACAATGGGTTTGGGTCAAACCACGGTGGTGAAAGGGGTTTGGTCTCTGTGTGAGTCTCCTATGGTCACAAGTACCGGTAGTAACGCTCAAATCAAAACTTGTAACCATTCTCGGCAAGACTATTTCAAAGGTTTTTTGGTAATTTTTGGCGTTCTTGGGCAAAATATATTTCAATGTAAAAGTTTTGAAACAGATTTTGCTGATTGTTATATAATTAACACTGCAGGCACACTTTATACTCACAGAAATCCTATCGTACTGCTCCACGTACTTTTTCATTTCAACTTCCTGAAGGTTTGTTTTTGAACTAGGAACCCCTGAATAGCTGTGTACAACTGACCCCATTTTCCAAGAATTGTAACCCTTGTCTTCCACTTCAAAGGCAAGATTTTATTTTCATGGAAGATACTATCCAGTTTCTGCATGCCTAGGTGGTTTTAAAACAAAATGGCTTCCCCAAAATTTCAAAAAAATTTCCCCTGCATGCAAATCAAGGAGTTCTTAGAAATTAGACTGACTTGTACTATGTTTATGCACAAAACGTCTGAGTCATCATTACACGGCACACGTCTTTGGGAATGTTGACAAAAGGTCAATGTTCCATAAAAACATTATTGTTTGATTTTAGGGTGGAGAGACAAAAGTAATTCTCCGAATGAAATGATTACATTTGTCATAATATCCATAGTGTCAACGCTCTATTAAGCACTCCCCAGATCAATTCGCTGTTTAAGCTCTATACGCTGCATCTTTTTGCAACCAATTTTCGAAAAAAATACAATCCAATCTTTAGAGAAATGTTTTTGATTCCTGTTATTAAGCCATATGGTCTTTGAAAATGTCAGTATTCCAATCCTTGATGCTTGATTTGGTCCATTTAATTCACACACCTTACACGAATTTTAGCCGTTCAAATTTAAGTTGTGCATTCGTTCATCGCCGATGTTTGAACAATGCTCTACGGTCACACTTTGGTAAGCACTTGGACATAAGCTGCATTTGATTTCACACCATCTATTTGAAAAAAGAACGCAAAAAGATACAGTCCATGGGCCTTCAAGAGACCGAATTGCAAGGTAAGATAGAGTGTAGCAGGTGGGAGTCAAATCTTACCACACTAATACTGTAACTTTGTCCTGAATTTGAACTTTTGATGTTGTGGCTGCACTGATACCTTTATGTCATTGATATGTTGGATAGAGTCATTTTTTAAAACTCTTTTTGATCTGAATGAAGTTTTAAGTAAAACCTAACTCAACACAAGTCCACATTTGTGATTGAAAAAACTTACGCAGTAACAATATTCAATAAATAAGCATGGAACGCAAACAAATATTCTACGATCAATAACTAGGATATCGAGATAATGAAGAGATTGCATAAATATTCATTTAATTTGACAATAGGTTTTTTCCTTTAATACAAATCACTAATTCTCACTGTAAAATTTTCATTCTTTACAACACAGTGTTTTGTATAAGTACCAGGTACTATGAAGTCTATTTTTACACGCAGGCTGACACAGGTGAAATTTTATCGGATCCGGTAAATTTGAAACGAAACAAGCTTTTAACGGCTTCACTTATGCAAAAAATCTGCGGAGTTCATTCACTGTGGCACAGAAATTAATTATTGATGGAACATACAGGATCTGAACTGCAGTGGAAAGTCTCTTACCATTTATTGTGCCCACACCAATCTCGGCCCACATATCTTGCAAATATCACCGATTATTGCCACGGTATAGATCGCAGAAATGCATGCAATACTTATCTTAAGCCCTACCTAGCAACAGGCTCAATATATTCATAAGGTTGCCATTTGGGCCCCGACTACACCTACCTATTCTCGGAAATGAGGGACAACTATAAACACCAATGTGACTTTTAAAATAATTTTTCCCCCTCTCAGATATTTTGATTCGCCCGCAGGGGGAAAAAACAGATCTTTGATTTTCCATGCTGATGACATTCAACAGAAAGTTTAAACGATGCGACTCAGGTTCAAAGGTCAATTTTAGCAATTTTTTTTTTATTTCAAATTTCGAACCACTGACACGGGTCTTTCTTTTGGGGAAAGGTGTTGGGTCACATCGTACCGGGAAATTCCTGAAATATTACTAAAATGGCAAACTATCAGCTACACCGCGTGCCATTATTTCCCTTTTGTCTTAACGGTCGCGGATTACCGACCACGATATCTTTGATAAACACGCAGAGATTATGTATAGGCTTTGCGGTATAGTGCGCATGCGCTAGCTTCAACGTTAGGCTCAGCGTTTTGAACTCCGCATGTATCGGTACGGCAAACACGTCGAGCAGACCAAAGCCGGCGCTCGCGCTCCGTACCGTCGAAAAAGCAAGCGAGGTCCACAAAAGCGGACCTGAAAAAGACGGCAACGTGCGCAAAGGTCGATTTAAATGTAAAACAGTCCGACTTTGGCTCATACTCCCTGCAATAACGATCAAGAATGCAGTGAAGAGTCAGATTTGGCCGAGGACGCAGACGATAACGGAGACAACTATGAAAGTATTTGACACGCTGCTTTTCGAACATATTAGGCTATGCTGATTGCATACCCGAGTCCAAAAATTAGCCTGAGCGAGATGAAACTTCTGTTAGTTGCGATAATTTTATCACTCTTGCTGTACATGCTTGGTGTTAGTATCGTGTTCTTTTATATTTTTAAACTCGAGTTTTCTATCGTGCAGTCTTTTCGTGTCTGCTGAGAAACCTTGCACAACACCGTACCCGACAACAAGTGACATTTATGTCAAGGAGTTTCCCAAGCCAGTGCAGGAGTTCATACACACATAATGTAGATTCACAAGAGCAAGTTCACCGATCTGCTAATTTTTCGAAACGAAATGGAAATATTTTTTTATTTCATGCCTTTTCTTTCTTTAAAGGGCCATTATTTGTAACTTTTGACCATTTTTTACCTCGGAAAATTCCATGTTGGAGGCTCATATTTGTTGCAAAATGTTGTTTTACGAAGAAACAAACATGATTAGTGATGTTATAGCCACATAAAACTGCTAATTTTTGTTCAAACGTGTTGCCCTTCCGAGCTCGTTTGTTGACGTCTGGCATGCTCAGCGTGCTGAGGAGAACGCAGATATGGTGACGCCACGATCACGCCAGATGTACAAGTTCACGTTTATTGCAGGATCAAAACAACATTGCGTCGTGGATTGCCAGACATCTGGCTACGCAACGTGCTCGGACAATGGACTACGACGTAAGTGCCGGGCATAAGTAATGAATATTTATTTTGAAATTGCTGTAAATGGCTCTCGCAGGTGCAGAAGAATGCCTACGTTGCAATCCGCGTGTCAACAGAGTTTGTATTTCTGTCCGGAGAAAAATTGAAATTTTCGTCGTAAAATCACATGTTATTTAGTTGTAGGGCACGTAATGTTTCCGAATAATATGCGATTCTCTGTTATTTGACAGGCTATTCAACATGACCCAGTGATCATTTCAATCAAAACTAACGGAAAAAATCGCAAGAAGATACAGCTAATGGAACTTTAAATATAACCCAAAATTAAATTACGTCAAACGTGAATTGCGAGGGTTCACAAATGATTATTGTGTGCGACGGTGTTGTCTAAACTTATCAATTACCCGCAGACTCCACAGCTGCTAGCTGGACCTCACACACTGAACGTAAAACAAACCCAGCTCAACTTCTAGAAGTGCTGAAACTAGCAATTTTTGCTATATGAGGTCAGTCATCAAAAGTTTGACTAAAAGTAAAAATCTCCGAAATAATAATGTGTGCGCTGGTATTGCGCAAGTCGAGTGACTCCACTAGCTGTGTAGACTAGTCGATACTCTGTCTCTCGGAACACGCTGTCGATGACAGCCTGCACTGTTCTACGCTACGGCGTGATTATTATTAGTTTGATAAAATCGGTACAAGAACACATATAAATAAAGTTTGAAAAATAACACGAGTCAATCTCTCCCGTCGTAACGAAGGGCGACAAGTTTGCAGTGCGGTGCAAAAGCTAAGAAAATACGACAGACATTTTATGTTGTCAAGAGTTACATGTGTTCGTCTCATCTTGAGGTAGGAAAACTAGCAAGTGACGTCCCGTTCGCACAGTGTCGGCGCTAACATGAACTTGACAATCATTTTTCACAGAGAACATGCATAAATTGCCGATCGCGAGACAGGAAGTAGACAACTTGAGTCAAGAACAAGTGAATGCCCGACGCGATCGCGCGACGACAGCACACAGGTCTCGATCTGATAGACTTTTTACACAAGTTTCGACGTCTTCGTCTTGACTGTGAGCACCGGTAACCAGATTGTAACCGTTGAGTTAACAGTATACAGTTAATATGCTAGTTAAACGTTCCAAAAATGGATTAAATCGCTAAGTACCCCTCTGTGTTTGTTTTGTAAATACCACCCACTGCTGGCACTAAGCATTTGCCAGTTTAGTGTATAATTTCTTTCTATTTTCACACGATCTGCAATCCTAAACATATTCAAAATTCCCAAAACTGACTCTAAATATTTCAACTTAATGCTGGTATAAGAAATTCGCAGAAATAGTGCGCGAGTCGGACTTCTTGGTCACAATGTGTGACGCATAGGTCGTTTACACAAATCGTCGATTTTCTCAGTTCCGTTTTTGGCAGTGCGTACATTATTCAAATAAGTATAAGTCGGCGGCGCCTGGACAGACTAGCCTGATTTTTCACCTGTGGACAGTGAATGAATATATCTGAAAGAACGTGTCTCAGATTTCCGATAAAGGGCCTGGAAGTGAAGATATCCTGACAAACGTGAACAAAGGCCGATAATTTATGCAAAAAACGTCAAGTTGACACTTTGAAGGTGCATTGTGCAAAAACAAAAGCGAATTTCAAAAATCCGGGACACGGTTTTTTGCCCAGTATACCCAGCCGTCGATTGCCGTAAACAGATCACCAAGGCCGATTGGAGATTTGTACTTACACTTTTTTGAGTAAAAAAACTAAAAAACACGTGTTTTTGAGTAAAACAGCCGTATGCGCACTGTTTTTGAAAAACTAACAAATTTTCTGAACTCTTCGGTGACCGAGCAGATAAAAAAAGTACCACATGTCGGGTGTGTGACCACGTCTTCTTTGTGAAAATGAGGATTGAAAATAAGTGACAATGAAACTGAGTCGCTACCTTAAGTAATGTTATCAAACAGTGAGTGACATTCAAAGGAAAACCAGTGGCTTTTAGGGATTTTTCTTGGGTTTTGACTCATGACAGTTGTCTGAGAAAAGACCTGATGTCAAAATTCAAAGAACTGGTTTCACTCAACGTAAGCTTGTTATTTTATTGCAAGCACAGGTGCTTTTAATTCTTTCGAATTAAATTTGCACTTTCTGGATAGTTTTGGAAGCTCTACACACATTTTTTCTACAATACTATCATCATTGACAATTAAATAGAGATAAGTTATGGTTGTGGATTGTAGTAATCTTGCTCCATAATAGATTTTATCCAATATGAAGACAAAATTTGAAAAAAGATAAAATTTTTGATGTTGAATCCATGTCAAAGCTCCAGTAACTTATAATCAGAGTTTCATCACTCAGAATTTTCATTGCATTTTCCAGTGTTTTTTCTGTCCCATCTGTAGGAAACCGTTTCTTGTTTTGTTCCTAACTCACGTTAAAATGTCTACGCTGTCCAAATTGTAAACAATATACATTTTATCTTATTTCAAACATTTCTCCCTTTAGATGTAAACTTTGATTGTCAACGGACACTTGTGCCTTTTTTTTTGCCTTTTGAATTAACTCAGTATCAGTGCGATATTCACGACAAGTGCTTGGGAGTGCTTTACTCATCCAAGATCCTAGTACCGGCATTGTAACCCAGGAGTTTGACATCTGGCATGCATGAATCCCCCTTGGAACAACCAATTATGTCCATAGAAACACAATGAGCTACTGTCAACAGCCTGACTAACAGATATTATTGAGGAACAATATATTGATTACCAGAGTATTGGAACATACTTCAGTACACATGTACCGTATTATCTTCGCCTTATGTTCAGTAAAGTGATCCAAGTATTTAACTGTGTGTACACATCAGTTTAAATGCTAATGATCAGAGTAGACTTTTGGAGGATTCAAACCTTTGCACATCATGTCACTGTATGCTGAACTCCCCCATTATGCATTGGTTTGGCCCTTACTTGGTTCACATTATGGTGCTTTCCCTTGTGTATCAGTTACAACCGACAGTAATAAACTTGGCAATAGCTTTACCTTTTGATGAAATTTTATTATTTTTGTTATAAAAGACAAGTTTCAGCTAATTAGTAATAGCAATGGAACAATTAATCTCTATGAATCTCAAAAAAATTTTAAGGCCAAATCCTCTGTATTGTTTAATTTACATGGTCCTAGGGTGACTTTCATAGTAAATCAATGGAAATGTACCCCATAGGATGATACTGTTTTGCAATATGGTAGTACCGGTAGTGTCAATCTATTAATTTCTTCACTCATGCAGAAAATCTGCATGTTTGCAACACACAGGTGGTTGAAAGTCACTGAAAAGTATGTGTGTGGTGTAAATCGAAACAGACCATTAAGACAGCGAAACAATCCTGGAAAAGCTGTTCAACCCCTTTTCTTGATAATGGAATGAACCATTGTCAACTGAGGTCAGGTTGAATTTATATCAAAATAAATTGAGGTGAATGGGATATTCCATCTGATAATTGCGTCGAGCAGTAAACATTTAAAAATGCGGCTTCTCCGCTGGGCTGTCACTGATCTGAATATTAGGACAAGTCCACAGGGTAAAACATGAACATGCAATCCGTTTCAGGTATCACAGCGGAAACGGTCCTCTGCGAACCTCTTGAAAACAAAGAAACTCGAAGAAGGTCTCTTGTCGATGCATGCAATCTTTGGAAATACACCAAACACAGACTAGATGCACCAGCATTTCTGGGAATTCTACGTTTGAATGAATCAAATTTGAAAAAGTGTAACATGACAAATATATGAGTGAAAATACCCCAACGACATATTTAAATTTACATAGGTCAGGCTAGTTTTGTCACGATGGAAGTTCGACTTCTTGGAATTTCTGCATCTCCATATACTGCAGTAACTGATTCTTTCATGTAGTGCCAATTTCTGCGTGTACATATATTTCTCCATCATGGCTGACCTGTTCATTTATGTAATCTTCACTGCCAGGGTAATTTCCAGGAATTTGATATTCTCCTGAACTGGGCTAATATCCCAAAATCAATGCATTCCTTTGTGTTTGGCTCATACCTGGGAAATATACGTTCTCTTCCATGGAAGTAAAAAGCCAAAAATTCATACCCTTCTCTGTACATCTCGCACCTCTTTGCTCTACACATATATTCTTCCAAGTCTGGATAATATCCAAGAATTTATGCATTCCTTCGCAGTAGACTAGTATGTAGGAATTTCCCTGGATACTGAGTTGGCCGGTATCTGGGAACTGACACATTCCTTTGCCCGCCTGAAATATTTGGGTACTCAACTGTTCCTTTTTACCTGGGTTAAAATCCCAGTGAGCAGATATTCCTACTCTGAGCATGAGTAAGACTAAAATGTATACACACTCATTCCTCGTGCTTCGGTCACTATTGGATATGTACACGCATGTACCGGTAGGTTCGATCTTTTCTTTAACTACACATATCTCAATGATTCCTCCAAATTTGGCTCACATCCCGATCTGGGTGTTCTGTCATCTCTTGCGATAAATCACTGGCCCTGTTGGCAACAATAGCTAGAAATCTTACCACAATTCTTCTTTTATTTATTTATTTATTTATTTATTTATTCATTTACTTATCATGCTGTGTTTACTTGGTGATGCATATCAAGAGATCAAAGGTCAATGGCAACCGATGTTTTTGGTCATATCAAAGAATTTTGTGATTCTGTTGGTCACTGGAGTAGGAAATTGTTCTGTAGCTGTATATGACCATGGAAGATATTTGTAGCACCCATGTGCACTAATGACAAACTGTTGTTAATGTTGATTAAGGTAGAAGGTGCTTCGGGGACAGATATTCTAGCTTTCAATTCTATTCTGATCTACCACTTGTGGAGGTTCATTTTAAAGCTCTTGGTGTAAGAAAACTTTTCACCATCTTACATGTAGTTTTTCGAAAATCAAAAATTTTATTTTTCTCCTTAGAGTTAACACAGGGGTGGCGGCCATTTTTAATATATTCAACCCCGGTTCAAGACATGATACATGAAGCCATCGCAATAATGAATTAATGGTCATGACCATTAATTCTTTTTCGCGATGATTTTATTTAATTTGTCTAAAACCGGGGTCAAACATATGCATGGTCACCCATTCATTCATATCTTTCAACATGTCAAACAAGATAACACAAGATAAATAGTGTCTCCTATCAAACAAAATTCATGAAAAATGGCCGACTTTGTCCCTTTAACCCTTTGAGTGCCAAAGTCAATTTCTGTCGCCTTGATAAAATATAACCAATGAATTTTTGTTCAGATTTTACCACATTTTGATCAAAAACTGTAGCCAATAAAAAGTGATGTGTATTTGGTCCAAAATTATCAAAAAACTTACAGAAAAAATCACAAAAATTGGTAAAATGTTGCACTAAAATTTTGGAGGGAAAAATTACAGCACTCACAGGGTTAAGCACCTCAGGGGCGTGATGAAAACACTTGTATCCAAAAACGGAATGACGTAAAACCTCAATACAGGTAGGACCGCTAGTGTTGAAACTCTGAATCAAGTCCTGTAGACCTGTATTCAGTAAATGCCATATATTGGTCAGAATTTTCTTTTTGTTTTAAATAAAAATTGTCATCTTGTAAGAACATGTGGTATGAATCACTAATGCAGATAGGTAATAATTAACAACATTTACTACACAAATATAAATTCAAATTTCATCTGTCTCTCGTCACATCATGAGTGATCTTTAATTTATATAGCCCAAGGGCAAACTTGCGTGCATCAGATATGGATAATTAAGTAATTACATTAATAGCTATTGGCCTGTTCATTTTAATTGGCTCCAAATCCAAGTATCATTTAAGTTGAATTAGACAAAAGTGAAATCTCATTCACCTTTTCCTGGAAGTTTTGAGTGAAAACACACAATGGAATAACCAAAAAATAATGTAAAAGGACTGGAACACTATTGGTTATAAATTTTCTTCGGGCAAATTATGACATGAATGTACCCACACACAACATTTCATAAGTTTGAAAAGCTGTTTAATTTTTAATGCGTAACAAAGTGAGTGGGGGGGAACGTAGTTCTTTCACCTACACAAACAGAATCACAATGAAGGAATCGTGATCTGTCGGCAGTGGTAGCTGGCTACTTAAGTTACAAAACCTGTCAGTTATCAACTGTTCCGACATTTACTTGGTGATACCCCCCAACAGAATGCAGAGGCAAAATCGACGGCAAACGCTGAAGCTTTTGAAATATCAAATAAAATTGATCTAATTATCGGACAATTTTGTTTAAAACTCAACCTCACGAGAAATATAAAATTCTGGGAATATCTGTCACACTGCAAGAGGTAGAAATCATTATTTCTATTGGGGATATAAAAATAAAGCTGTTAGTTGCCATGGAGAGAAATTTGATCTCGGGAAGTTATCAAGTTTTTCCAGGAATATCTGCTGCTGATTGTAAACAATTGATCACCTTTTTATAAACTTTGAAGTATGTATCTCATCAACATCGACCAGACTGAAGAATGCGGCCAATACTGACTGAGTTTACAAATTAGTGTAATCCTAGAGGGTCATGTTGCTTCAATAAGCTAGAGAGGCCCCCTAAGAAAACCGAATTGGTCAATTTTTTTGGAGAAACTGCAGTTTAATTTATCATCAACAAACTTCATTTTATTTTGATGTGTTGCATATTCAATGCTTACAAGACTACATATTGGTGTTTATTATTGAACGACTAGAATGACACAATCAATCAGTATTAAAATGTTGCTGTTTTGAACTTGAATTTATCACAACTTTTGAGATGTCATATTATCCTCAAATGAAACCGTCCACAAAATTCAACCTGGAACAACAAACAATTCACAAAAGTTGAAAAGTATGGAACTGATCATGAACTCTTTTAAAACCGAACTATCGATACTTCAAGACATTACACAATTTTGAAATCAAAGATTTTAGTCAATACTTTATGGCATCTGATTTTTAACTTTTCAACCTATCAACTAAATCACATTGTTCATAGGTCAACGATCACATCACAAGCAATGGGGATGTACCATATTATGGTTGTGAACAGGTAACTCGTCCTGTTCTGTCTTATAAAATGTCTATATATTGCCTTTATGCATTCACAGTTGTCTGTTGAATTGACAAAATACAGTGTACGCCTCCACAATCTTAAAGTTCAAGGTCGTTAACTGAGAACATCAAGGAAGTATTTGCACCTGCCCTGGTGTCAAGTTTATCTTCTTCTCTGGGGAAAATGAAAGAACATGAACGTTGTATACTGGGCAGAAGAAATCTTAGAAGTATCATTTTCACACTGTTGGTACATGGTGGACTGTCAAGGAAATCTTATTTCCTGGTAAATACGTGGTAAGGTCATGTGATCATTCTGATGTATCATGTGACTACGCCAGATAATCTATAGTGTATTACTGATACTCCAAGCAGTGGCGATGCTCTGGCAAGGCTAACATGGCCTCAACTACGTATGAATGTTTATATCAGCAATGAGAGGTCAGGTCAGGTCAGGTCACTTATAGCAACCTTAAATTCTAGATTTTTGTCCATACATTTTAATTCATACATTTTAATTCATAGATTTTTATTTATGTTTTCCAATTTAAAGGTTTTCATACATTTTTTCAGCTGTCAGTTACCCTTATCTTACTGCAAGCAGGCGAAATGAAACCTCATGGGAGAAATGGCAAACCCAAACATTTTCATCTCATGTTACCTGGTAAACAAGCATTATAAAATATAGGTCCACAAATTTTGGCCAAAATTTTACACATACTTTTACTGAACTCTTCTACAAACATATTGATTTGCCATATTCTTTGATGATCAATACAGGTGCACTAACCAAGCGATTTTGATAACAACACTCTAGAGGTCTTGTTTGTTCTGCGAAAATGTCATGAATCACAACGTATCAGGCAAGTTGCAGCAGTGGTGTCAGTTTTTCGTACAGCTTTCCATGCAGCGCCACCACTGCTAGAAATATGTGAATCCGTGTATCCTAGTGACACTCAACTCACAGATATCTGATTGATCCTTACAGCCCCAGAGGATAGAGTCTTGAGAATAAATTAAATCTGAAATTTTGCTCTCTGCTGGGAAATCTTTCACCACCAAAAAATCGGTAAATCCCATTTTCTCTTGTAAACTGGATTTTAACAAAGGGAAATAAGGGGTACAGAGTTTGGAAGTACCAATCTGCCCCATGTACTGGTCAGATCAAGTTTGAAACTGTCAATAAAATTCAGTTAGGGAAATCAAGGTGAGATGATAAGAGAACCATGGAAACTTTTCTTCATTACCAACATTGTGACAAAATCATACCAATTGAATATACACCAGCACAGCAAACCAACACAGCCAAAAATTCATACAGAAGTTTATAAATTTCATTTTGAAAAATATCAAGTTGAGCCTGAGATCCTAGAAGAGCATAAGCAGCAATGGGGTGGTTCGTAAGTCACCATATATAATTATTCAGCTTAACAACAACATGCTAAAATACATTTTGGTAGATTGTATAGTGTATAGAACCCTGTGTGGTATTTCAAACATCTGAACTCCGCTTGGAATACAGGCAATATACACGTACATCTATTCTGTTGCTTCGGACACACTCATTTACATGTACAATGACCACTGTACATGGACAAGCTCCAGGGACAAATCACTCACTGGGATTATCCGTCTTCAGAGAGTGGCAAGAGAAACTACAAGGTGATGGATAATAACTATTATCAACCGTGGCCATGAATGATGTCTAAAAGGGATAGAAGATGTAACATTTGATGATTTTTTTCACTACTTCCGTTTTCAACGTCAGCTACAGTTTCTTGTTCCACTCCCCAAAGCATGTTGAGATACACAGCTTGTCAACTCAGCCTGTATATGTACAGACTGCATTGTTATTGTTGACGAGGGAATTTTAGTCCAAGACTAGAATTCAAATGTAAACAATAACAGTGCACTATGCTGTATGGACAAGCTAAATAGCAGGCATTTCAACATACCTTTGGGAGTAGATCAAAAACTTTTCAAATGACTTACAAAACTAAGAGTGTGCACAAATCAGAAGTTACAGCTACTGTCTCATTTAAATTCCACAGCATGTGAAGAACATTAAATTTATAATATAGCTTTACAGTAAAAGTTAAATCAGAGAAATTTTTAGTTGATTGGAAACCTATCACAATGTGTATCATTATATGCATAAATTTGAAGATCTGAAGATCTCAAACAATTATGAAATAACATGCACTCCTACCCAAAAATAACGATGAGAATTTTTGTAAATTATTTTTTTTACACTTAATGCTTTTATCAACTTCATATTTTGATTTGATTCTATTGGATTCTATTTTATTTAATTTTGATCATTTCCGATATCAGAGTACTGGCATCAGTATCTAAAACTACCTGGCACCAGGCTTACAATGCTTAGCAAATCAATTGGAAAAACAGGAAAAAAAATTATGCTTAACAAGTATTAGGGGTTGGATTTCAGTCTTATTGATGACTTCCATTCATAAATCCTACACAGGAAGGCAGATTCATTTACGGTTATTAGAACACGCTGTCGTCCCGGCAACCGCATCCTCTGAGTATCAGTTGCTCTCATCATCCCGAGTACTCTGAGAGTAAATGGTTTTATTTCAGAGGATGAACAATCCGGGGTTGGCAAGAAGATCTCATAATCAGGTCATGAAAGAAATTTATACACATGTACAACATTTCAGGTAGAATGCTGGCTGTATTAGCAAAGATTTCACCTCAAAGTTGAAACTATAAATTTGAAAAAAAAAAAATTAATGTGTAGAAATGGTGGTAATAAATATTGTGAATGGATGGTGTGTAGTAATATTTCTGTCAGATAACAATAATGTTTGGTAAACACTCGTGAGTGGATCATTGTACGTAGTAATATTTCTGTCACATTAGAATTGGCGACTTTAACACACAGTGTAAAGTGGGCATTTGCCAAGCAGAGAAGTTAGCACCCAAACTTACATGTACTTTGTCACTGACCAACTTCATAAACAACAATTCATATACACTAAGGCAATATTTTTCCAAAATTCAGGAGTTGCTTGTGAAATCGTTAACATTGCTGATGTTTGCAAAGTAAAAGAGTCTGACATGAATATATTGGTATGTTGAAAGTTCTGTCATGGTTAACTCTTTGAGCGCTGTAATTTTCTCCCACCAAAATTTTAGTGCAAAATTTTACCAATTTTTATGAATTTTCTGTAATTTTTTGATAATTTTGGACCAAATGGTCATCACATTTCATTGGCTACAGTTTTTTCTCAAAATTTTGGCAAAAGTCTGAGAAAAATTGACCGGGGTTTATTTTGAAAAGGGGACAAAAGTAGACTTTGACACTCAAAGGGTTAAACATGAACAGCACAAATCATATGCCGATTTGTTTTCTTGGTGATAATTATTAGTAATTCTGAAGATTAACCCTTTCAATTCTCTCCTTCTGGTAGCATACCTGAATTACCCATAGATATAGGGGTTCAGGTCTCAGAGAGTTGAAAAGGAATATGAGAATACGCATGTGAAAATCTCATATAAGTTTGAGTTGGAAGTAGGGTTCAGAAGTGAGGGAGTTTTAAACCCTAATGACTTTATGTGACAGAAATGATTGTATCCTGGGAAGAAAGCCAACATATCAACTGAAAACTTATCATAAGTTTTAAATGACATTGGGAATTAGGGGAATATTTAATGTACGAACTTTTAAAATTCAATATTATTGATTAATAGACTCTCTTTATAATTCATCACCATGAACTGTATTTTTGTTGCTTTACACTAAGTTTTTAGTATTATGAAGAAATATCTGAAACACGCAATGTTTATGACCATGATTAAAATCTATGAAAGGAATCTTTTTAATTTTGAACACAAATTTTAAGGGTCTATGATTGAAACGCTTCCCTTCACCAACATTTAAAAGGCAAGGAAGCCTTTTTTTTTTGCAAGCAGTGTTTTCAAAAGAACGATGGAAAGTCACACAAAATATTTCAGGTATGTGTATGAAAACTCTTTTATCAGTCTATTATTTAAGATTGAAGATGGTCTGCTGGTATAAGACTGTCACCCCTCTTGCAAAATGTACTGGCCTAATGATACCATTGACAACAACAGGGTTGAACCAAAGTTTGGCGATGACAGAAGGTTACGATGTCCATATATATTTTCACTGTGATGGGTGCATCTCATGTCTGTTTTACTGAGACGTGATGCCTCAGCCTGTCTAAAACTAAAAGTTAACATTTGCTCACTAATCTTAGTATAAAATCTTGACGTAGAGTGCTCCTCAGAGTCACAGATACATATTCAAACTCTCAAATTTTTTAATAGTTTTCTGGTCTACCACTTGAAGGACTCATCTTAGAACTCTTACAGAAAGAAATATTTCCACTGTATTTGTTTTTTCAAAAATCGAAAATTTCACCACAGACTTAACACAGAGATGACGACCATTTTGAATTTCAACTATCCGTAAATGTTAGGCAATTTTTTTTCTCTAGTTTCAAACTTTGCACAGCGACCACTGATTTCTGTTCTTGATTTTGCAAATGAATGATTGAAAGATTCATTGAGGAAAGTTCTGCAAAAGTCAGTCTTTCAGTCAATATTACTGAGTAAAATGCAAATTATACATTATTATGTAAATTGGTCTTTCATCTGTTTTTGCAAGCTGAGGAGAACACCGACAATTAGTCATTTGCATATCACCCTGTGATATGAAATGAAGTCAGGTACTAGTACTTTTAATTTTGGTTTATGGTAGCCATGGTAACAGCTTTACCATAGTAATTGTGACAATATGGACATCGTAAATGCATGCATTTCATTGCACTTACACAGACTGTTGTTGTTTGTTTGGTGAAAGTCCAGCATATGTAAATGAATTTCAAAACAGCAAGGAAGAACTTCCCTAAAATTCATTTAACCCGTTCAGGCCGGACTAACTTAAGCTAGGGTCTAAAGGCCTGAAAGTGTTAAACAATAAACATGTAGTATGCTTGCCTGACTGTAGTGCATCTACACATGGCCACAAAATTGCACAGAGCAGTTCAAAGTTGATGTAGAGCCAGTCCACCAGGTCAAGACAAGATTTTGCTACGTCCCCTTTGTAGAGAAAATGGATCCATGTATATGGAAATGGCGTGAATGGCCTGCATTAACCTTTAACCTGCCAAGTTGTTCTATCACCATCAGAGAAAGTTGGTTCAACCCTTTCACCACCATGGTTTGGCCCAAACCCATTGTTATCAATGATGATTGTGGACCTGCTTACAGGGAATAGGGGTGAACAGGTTAAACTACTGATACATTACATGTCCTAAAAGTTGCATTTGTGTAAAAAGTTTTATATTTGAAAGCACATGAATACGTCAATGCTGTACACGTGATTTTCACTGACTAAATCTGGTACTGCTGATACATACAATCCTTAGTACGTAAAATATATAAGGATTTGACTCATACAGCTTTTCACTGGCTCGGCAGATGACAGGGCTCGAAATTCCCGGTAGCCCCGCGTCCACAGACTACCAACTTTGCCCCCAGGCTACCAAGGTGACGTGAGTGGTAGCCCGACCGGGCTACCAAGTTTTGAATGAAACTATGACAGCCTTTCACCTAACATGTAGCTACATTTTACGTTCATGTTATTGTCCATGCACGTGATAGTCACAAGAAGCTGCCAGTCAAGGTGCACTGGATTGTAAAATCATCCGAATGTGTTGACTGTCATTTCTGGAATTTGTATAGTTTTTTTGTGTAACAAACATTGTAACATTTTTTCAAACGTACCGATATATTGCGACTGATTATTTTGAGCTTTATTCATTTTACACACGTACGCACTGACTTGCTGGTCAACTCAAGAACGATTCAGTTCAACTTGAAACCATGAGCCTTCTGAATTATTTCCGAAAAAATCAAAATGATACCAGTGGCAGTACTCATTCGAAATTTGATGCACAAGATGAGGAAAACAAACAAGCTATAGTGCCGTCGACATCACAGGATGATGAGCCATCGCCGTCAAAGAAGGTAAAAACTGGACGTGAGCGAACCTTTCAAACTTCATGGCTTCAAGGCAGGGAATCGTGGCTTCGATATGACAAAAGTAAACGAGCTATGTTTTGTAAAATATGTCCATCTGGAACGTCGGCCTTTACCGGAACTGGATGCATTAATTTTCGGATCGATTCATTGAGAAAACACGAGTCGAGTAAGCCCCACAGAGCATCAGTGGACAGAAAAATAATCGAAAGTAGCGCCGTCCCACGTCCCATTGTTACATCGGTAATGAATATGGACAAACTGCAGTACGAACGATTGACTGTGCTCTTCAATACTGCATACTATATAGCGAAAAATGAAAAGCCATTCAGTGATTTCGCCGGTTTGTTGGCATTACAAGAACAGAACCGTGTCAAAGTTGGCAATTCATATAGAAATGACAAGCAAGCAGCTTATTTCATCTCTTTCATGGCCGAAGCACTTCGCGAGGATTTAGTGAAGGAAATAACCGAAAGTAAGCTTTACTCTGTGCTCAACGATTCATCTACGGACAGATCGACTGTCGAGGAGGAGATAGTGTACGTACGCATACTTCGCGATGGTCGCCCAGTCACCAAGTTTCTAAGCTTGCAGCCGATGCCACGGGGTAATGCGGAGTCAATAATCAATGCCATAGACAGAGCTTTTTGTGCTGAACTGACCATCGAACCTAATCAATGGAAACAAAACCTAGTCGGAATGGCATCAGATGGCGCTTCTGTAATGATCGGAGCACGAGGAGGCGTAACAACACGAGTTCGTCAAGACGTTCAACATTTAGTAAATGTCCATTGTACAGCTCACCGATTGGAGTTGTGTTTGAAATCGGCTTTAAAGGAGTTTGCCATGTATCGAAACATAGAAGATTTTCTAATCAACATTTTCAAATTTTATACGAACTCCCTCGCAATTATGCAGCACTCCGGGAGTCAGGAAATGCTACGGGAGTAACTGTGTTAAAACCGGGCAACGTTCTCGGTACGCGGTGGATTGAACACCATAAGCGCGCCCTGAAGCCCTAGATCGTGATTGGTTGCCGATGACGATGCATATGCAGGATATCGTGACGCAGGAAGCGATCACACCAATGACTCTAAAAGTAAAGCTCGAGGATTTTTGCAGAAATTGACGCAGTTTAAATTCATGGAACGTGTATTTGTCTTATTAGACATATACCGAGTTTTGAGCCGCCTTTCATTACTGTTCCAGAGAAATGATACTTCGATCGAATCAGTTAAATATGGACTTTCTCAGGCAGTCGACAACTTGCAGTTACTTGCCCGCGAACCGGGTCAGAGTGAGCGTCATTTTCATGAAAGTACTGTCGATGGCATTTTCCGAGGTGATATTCAATTAACTGATGATCATGGTCGTAATGCCGACGAGACCTCGAAAGCGGATTTGATCAATGCTTGCATTAGACAGATAAATGATAGGTTTAGATCGTTTGACGACGACCCCATACTTTCTGCCATGCGAGTTTTTGACCCATCAAATTGGCCATGCGATGATTTACAAAATTACGGGCGAGAACAGATCACCATCCTCACGCGTCATTTCCTGGTCTTGCTACAGCGACAAGAGCATTTTGACGAACACGATGTCCTGCTTGAGTGGACCGGGTTGAAATCGGTGGTCAGGGATATCACGGCTGAAAATCCCCAACTTCGGTATCTTGACGTATGGCAGAGAATTCTCCGCCAAAATCTGCATGAGTATCGCAGTATTTTATGGCTTGTGAAAATCACCCTGTTGATACCGATCCATACGTCAGAATGCGAGCGAGGCTTTTCGTTGATGGGTCGCATAAAATCTGATTGGAGGGCCGCTCTAAATACGGAAACCATGAGTCATCTGATGAGGGTCGTCCTCGATGGGCCTCGTATGGGCGAGTTTGACGCAAGGCGGCCGATTGAAATGTGGTATGAAGGAGGACAATACACACGTCGTCCTAACATAGAGCCATACGGGCCTAGAAATGTGAATGAAGACTCCGGTCATGACGATCATTAGTACTGTTTTAGTCCCCGAACTGAAATTCTTTCAGCAGTCGCGTATCGGACATCGACATGCACGGTATATCACGAGTGTGTAAACACATTGAAAGGTCATGACCCTGCCTCCGTCTCGTCTCCACGACAGCACAGCCATCGGCAGAAATGGGGCAGGGAACCGGACTACATGCAGCTACCTTTGACTCGTTGAGCTTTATTGTTGTATTGAACCAGATGTTCTAAAACTTTCAAACTCTGCATTCATCAAACTTTGTTACTTCTGCAATTTCTGATATGACAATGGATAAACTGGGCCAAATTCATATTGTGTAAAATCTTTCTGGAGTAATTTTTTCTACCTCCCATAGTGTAACACATGCTATCTGAATGACAGACTTTGTTCTAACAATCTTCGTTTTGCAATAAACAAAAACATGTAAAAGAGTGAAGAGTCAATACTCATTACATAAATAATATTTATTGGTAATATTTTATTCAAGCACTGATATGTCCACACTAAAACATGTTATAATTAGCAATGTACACATTTGGGCTACCAGTCTTTCCCCTGGGGCTACCAAATTTTGATACTAGTAGCCCATGCGGGCTACCAAGAAAAAAAACGAATTTCGAGCCCTGGATGAAGACATTATACCGTCTGGCAGGATTAGGGGTTAAGCATGACATTGTTTCCCTGAAAACAGGTCGAAAGAGTTGATGATTGATAAGCTAATCAATATTGCCATCTTTTAATTGGAAAATTCAAAACTTACAGAGTTGGCAGTCTATGGCTTACGCGGTCATGTCTTTTTAAAAGTCAAACAGAAAAAATGCTGAAGCAAAATTAACTTTTTCATTTATTTCCTAATCCACTACGGGATGGTTATCCCACGAAAAAATTATCAAAAATAACAAGACAGAGAAACAACCAACAGTATGGTCAAACATGAGAAAAAAACTGTATGAATTATTTGTCTAGACAAGAAAACAAACACGACAAATTCTGATTCACAATAGATGTACTGTTGAAATGAAGAAAATTTATAATATAAAATTTCTTATTGTTGGTTTCTTGGTTGTTGTAATCCCTATCTCACACATAAAATACTACTCATCTGAATTTCAGACACCGAAATTTTGTGGTTTGATTTTCATATTACAAAACGAAAATTTGTCAATCTCTTTAATTTGTACTGAATATCTAACAATTATCTTAGCCACAAATGTATGCTGAAATATCAATTATAATCATTTACTCATGTAAACATGGAAAACATTCAAGTGCCTATATTGTCATTATATCTGATCATATTAAAACCATTTTCACCAAATTAATATTTCTCGTGACCCACTTATTTTTAATTGAAATTGGAAACAAATATTTCTAATAATGGTTTCATGTAGCGCTACTAGCACCACCCATTAATGGTCAACATTAACCTACAAGCAGCATTTGATGTTATCACTGTTGACTTGTGGAAACTAAAAAAAACAGGCCTCCGGGAAAGACTTCTGTCAGGGAAAAAAAAACGATATCTCCACACTGTGTATTGATACACAGTTGATCGTCTCTGGAGGCTGGCTCGATGGGGAGAACGAAGCGCCCTACGAAAAAAACACAACGGTACGATAACCGAGGTATGTGAGGATCACTCACCTACTGACAAGTCAACATTCTACATACTGCGAGGTCATCCACTGTCCCTCCTGACAAGAGATGATTTAGTCAGCTGGCAATAAAACCACGTCGTTGATGATCCTCACAGCCAAACAAAACAGCTATGACAGCCAAACAGCGCCCTCTATTGACTGTTTCACACAGTTGCCATGGCAATAACAGTGGGATCAGTTTTTCAATTGTCATGCGTCAGCTTATTTCAGTAGTCTTGCAAAAGAAATAAGTATATCTGCAATAAAACTTCCTTGAGAATAGATAGATCTTCAGGAATTATTGCAATCATTAAAGACAAAATATAGCAAAAGGTTTCCTACATGACGATGCTCATTGTACCCGTGTAGGTGGGTTTTAGTTTCCAAATAAAAAGCCGCCACATGCTTTGAAGGGACAGCTGTTCATGAACTTCAAGGTGAAGTTTAAAGCATCATTTTAAACAGAAAGTTCCAGTGTGAAATGTGAATCAATCAAGGCACAACACCTCATTGCTATGGCAACAGCTCGAGACCAACTTGTCCCATTGAAACGGGAAGCAAACTGAACTCTCAGGAAGAGGAATTCACAGACAGGGTGATTGAACACATCATTTATCAAGGATATTCCACTCACAATTTGTAAAACAATCAAAATATCGTTCCTCCACCTAAATCGCTTTAGTATCTCAGTAGAGAGAATTTGGGAATCTAGGGCTGTATCCTCATTAAGAATATTATTTTTTCTAATCTCATTTCGGTTTCTGACTCTTTCTGTAGCAGTCTACTGAGTAAATGTTTTGTACAACAGCCCAGTGTGTACAGTAATCAATGTGGATGCAAAGTTCCCACCTCTCCCCAACTCCACTAATTATCTAACCCTTTCACCGACATGGTTTGGCCCAAACCCATTGTTATCAATGGTGATTGTGGACCTGTTTACAGGGCATTGGGGTGGACAGGTTAATTTAGGGTACAAGCCAAGGCAAGTATTACAGTAATATAAAGGTATGAAGCACAAATTGCTTGCTATACTTTATATAGCAATTTGTAACATATGGTATGACCCTGTCACCACAAGGTCTTGGCTTAACCCTATTGTTTTCTATGATGGCATTGGACCTCTGCACTGGCAAGCAGGGGTGACAGGATTACAGGTCAACCATTCCCATAGTCGAAACCATTTTGTCATCTACTATCTCTATTACTTGCTAATATACATCTACATTCAAACATTTCTTTTTCAGCGGTAGTATGAACCAGTGAAATGAGATAGATTTTTGATCACATAATATTATGATATGAACAAGTTACATTGCTAAAATGTCCTGGGGAGTTTTGAGTCTAAATTCCAACAAAAATTCACACAGAAACACAGATGGTGATGTTTCTATGGTATGTTATCTTCAAAAAACATTCTGTTACCAAAACTAATGTTGCAGAGGACATTGCCTAAAAATTCACCCATCCATTATTTCTCTGTTTTTTCGAGAACCACAGTTTGACAAATAAGCATCAATGATTGTGTCACTTTAATTTGCTCAGTATGGACATTATAATGCACATCTGGGTACGATTTGCAACAATTTTACCGAACAATTTTACATTTTGTTTGACAGCATTCAAATAAATGTTGTTTAAATGTTGACATTTTTACGCATAGATTTGGTGTTGATATTTCATTCAATTGTACCCAATACCGTGGTAAAATTGGAAATGTGATGTCTAAATCTCTGAATGGCATATACCCTTGACCTGTTTGACCCAATTCCCTGTCAACAGGCACATAATCACCATTGATAACGATGGATTTGATCCAAACTATGATGGTGGTGAGTAGTTTACCCTTTTTCAACCATACTTTGGACTTCCAGTAAATCTAAATTATTTTAAACAGGATGGTCAGAATGCAGACAGGGCGATCCATCGCTTAGGGGTTACTCCTTTTAACCTCTCCTGTTAAGAGGGTAGAGGTGTAGCAGGGGGGTAGAGGGAGTAATAGGGGAATGCAATAAGTGCCCTCAAATAACAGATATTCCAGTCCCGATACTACGACCTTCACACTGGGAGAATGAGGTGAAGGTGAACTGCACCTTTCAAATTTACAGAATGCACTTAGCTCAAGAACAGCATTAGGGCCTTATTACAGACACGCACGTAAAATCATTAAACAGAAAGCGACAATGTGGTAGCTTTTATTGGGGACTGAATTTCAAAGGACTTTAGGATTAAATTCCAAAACACGGTGAGTTTTTGAAGCCGCATATCCATCGCCAAGAAATGCGATACCAGTTGCCTCAGGTGGCGTTCTAAATTTATCTTGAAGAAACTTGTTGTCTTTATACCGGTACAACACGTCTTGCTTACATCACTCTGTTACTATGGCACCTCACATGTAATAGCATAAAAATCCACTTGAGTTCATCCTGTTCTTCACTCTACCTATAGAGGGCACCATACATCTGAGACACCCAATCCATAGTACCACAGCTTTTCCACAGAAAAGGAGTAGAGTTATTATCTTTTACGTTTTCACTGAATGGTATAATTAGTCCCCCGGATGAAGTCTGTGGGGACAAATGGATAGGGATTTTTCCATCCATGAGTCCCCTCCATCCATCCATTTGTCTGCAACCATTATTTAGTCATATCCTAAATTTAGGAATATCTTGAAGTAGCCTTGTGACAGCCTTAAACCAATGCATGTTATGTATATACACAGAAAATATTTCCTGATTGAGTTGTACTTCAAAATAGCCTGGCACACTGTTACATGGCAGTGTCCATACACAGTGTCCCAGAAACCTATTTACATAACAATAGTTAATTTGCATTGTCTTTTGTTGTGAAAATGTACCCTTTTTATATGGTAATTAGCATATGAATAGATTGCTTGAAAGACAGAGGGGTAGCCCAACGCAGGTAGAAAGATTCAGTGGTGTACCTGTATGGGTGTCTACCACTGCCAACTCAGATGATGACTGACAGCGCAGTAATAGGCTACCACGGTGAATTCAGAGAAATGAAGTACCGCCCACAATTGACCTAAGACACACAAAATGAAGTTTTAGCCCAATTTAAGCAGTATCAAACTCGGTTACATGATAACAAGGAGTGGCATCATTCACTGTGGGAGCAATGTCGGCAGTCTTCTTAACCCAATATGCTGTCAATCAACTAAATCATACAATGTGATTGGATTCAACAAGATTTTGTTGATGAACAGATATTCACAACTGTGCTTTCAGCCGTTGTTTGGGTTGGACTTTGCAGAGTCCCCATACACGATGGAATCTTTCAGTCTGAGGGGTGGCCCATCCGTCGAATCCCCTCATGGAAAACCCCGTAAAAACTGCTATGGATATTCCCGACTCCTTTCAAAATGTGGCCAAGAAACTGGAATTGGGAAAATACAATTTTTCTTCCTGCTCCTTGTCCAAAGTTGGAGGAAACAAAAACTTAAAAAGACAGGATGTTCATAAACACGTGTTTGTAATCTTAGTAGCCTGTGGAGACACATGTTTCACAGTAACAACTGTAACATCCACTAGTTGTCATGACGATGAAATTCTGAAATCATCAATCATCGAGCGGTCTACGTGCGGTTCATGCTTGCCTGGAAAGATTTCATATCGAAGGTACAAGCAAGTATGAAATCTGAGAAGGCATTTCCTGAACAACCAAGAGAAAGAGTCGGAAAATGTACGCCTTTGAAAGCTGTCTACGGGAGCAGGAAATCTCGTATACCTATGCGAACAATTTTGCTTTCAAGTTGTCAGAAGTTGAAATCTTTTTTAACGATGAAAACTGACGATTTTCTTAAATTCCAGATGAATAGGAAAAATGTGAACGTAGAGAAAAGGTAGGCATTTGTTGAAGATTTTATTAGCTTCACATAATTGAAATTGAAAAAATACCTTATGATGGACAATCCGTAGACCTACACGAAAGTAAATGCACTAATAACCTTCAGCTTGCAATGAGTTTGAAGGCTGGTATGCATGACCTTGACAGTGAACTCAAATTTTTCTTGTAATGATACAACATTGATTCAGTTTCCTGAGATCAAACTAGTAAAACAGACTGACCAGAGCTGGGGCGGTGGTATTTGATAACAAATGGGGTCTGTAATCTCCTGAGCTGTCATTCGTAGTTTGGTTTTGCTTTGTATATAAAATCACAGGTTGAATAAAGATTCTGTTGAGTGACGGATGGATGATTTGCATATATGAATATTCATCACACATTATGAGGCATCATCAATCAATTTGCATAAATGAAAATTCATCACACATTATGAGGCATCATCAATCGATTTGCATCTGTAAACAATCTTCTTGGATACATAAATGTACATAATTATGCAGTGCTTTACACATGATTAACTTAAACTTTTTTTTCTCAGCCAAAACAATTCAGAGATGCAGACAAAGATAGCATTTTCATGAATTCATTGATGAGAGCATGAAAATAATA